>NC_140704.1:98715000-98897500 GCF_050655825.1 Lonchura striata | reverse complement strand
GTGCTCTCAATAATGCAGCAAGCCTTTTCTCCACCAAAGCGTCACCTGTCTAGGTGAGTTGTGCCATCCCCTATCTGAAGTGACAGCCATCTTTGAGTACCAGCATCTTAACTGACTTCTCTTTCATCATCCATGTTAGAGAAATAACATTTTCGACAAGGTGTTGGGTTTTTCCCCCCCTTTTCTTTATTCTTTCCCCAGCCCCCCTTCACCCCTTAGTTAGAGCACCTGATCAAAAAATTATTTCTGACAAAGATTTCCTGCTCCAAATTAAATGAGCTCAAGGAGACGGTGCATTTTCACACAGAAAGAAAGGGAAACGTTGATGTTGGAAGTTAATGAATCTGGGAGGAGAGAGAACATTATTGAGACTGGATAATATGATCTAACAGCTTTCCTTCTTCTTATCCTCCCTGTAAAGAATGTATGGAAGTCAGTTATGTGGCATGATTCTAACATCTGTCCTACCCCATAATGGTAATTTGTATAAGTAATGGAAACAGGTTAAATACTTCCATTCTAATGTTGCCAGCAGGGATGAAAATGAACATTTCAATGAAATAATCTCGACAGAGCAGGGAGAGGAGGGGTGGATGGACTGATTCATCTCCAGCTCTCTTTGGTGATCTGAACACTAATGAGAACGCTTGAATGTATAGTTTATCAGATAGAAGGGGAAGAGCAAGTAAATTTCTCAGATTAGAATCACTGTGAAAATATACCCACATGCAAGCTGCTTCGTTCTCCAATTGCCAGCGTTGGCTAATAATTTGCAGCATTCATTTTAAAGGGATAGAGGAGAGAAGAGAAAGAGTGAAGGATCTTTTTGTTGGCTTTTAATGGGATGCCTTTAAGGGTTATCATTCAACCTGCTAGAAGCACGGAGGTTGTTCTTTGTACCTTATCTACTTTTCAGACCCATTGCATTAGAATTAGAGGGTAGGCAGTTCTAGTATTTTGCCCCCCATTTTCTGCAATTAGAAATGAAAGATACAAACCTCTGTAGTAAGGTTATCTGGTTGTCTCATATTCTCTGCTGCTCCTCAGCCATTGTCATAACTAAGCCATATTTTTCCACCATAGTGACGTTGTAATACAGACACACACACATGCACACAGATTTGTAGCATCTGTGCCAGAATTTTATATGAGCATTTGTATACACTAATACAGAAGATTCGCAAATCTTCCAGCACGCGTGTTAAACTCTCACAATGTGAGATTTTGGATTCTTTTGTAAAACTCTCATGGTTCTATATTCTGGAAACGTGTCTGTAAATGATTTGGGTATTTTCGTCTGGCTCCCGTTTTCTGTCATGAGGGAGATGTGTGGCTATAGATTGTCTTTTCTAGTTGTACTTTTTTTTTCTAAGATATGAAATGTGTTCTTGTGTGCAGTGAAAATCACCCCCAGCCTGGAGTGCAGTTTGTGCAAGGTGACAGTGTGGGCTGTGAAAACTTCTGCAGCTGCTGTCTCCTGTTGGCTGGGTAAATATTAGAAGCTGTAGCAATACATCTGTTGAAGAATGGTGAACACTCACATTGTGCCACTATTGTTCAGTCACAGAGTAGGCCCTGATTTAGTGAAGAATTTTAGACCTAAACCTATCCCTATTTGTCAAAACTATGAAATAGGTATTTCAGTGAAAATTATTTCAGTATTCAATTCCTTTACTGAACTGTGACCTTCACTGCTTTGGTGTTTCTTCTGAATAAATTTATTTATTTGGAAGATTTAAAATTGGGTCTTCAAGAGCTTACTGCATTTAATTTTGTAGACTACTAAAACCATAAACAATTATTACTTTTGGTGCTTTTCAAAATAATTTATTCAATGTTGAATCCCTTTTTGAATGAAAGAGAGTACCTCTGCAGAGACAGATTCCTTCAAAAGCATAGTTCCAAGGTTGTGCAAAGGTTTCATGCGAGAATATTTGTATTTTTAACCACATCCTTACATTTCAGATCTCTGTCTGCTTTTTCAAACAATGGATGTGTATTTATAGTGTAAATATTCTCACTGAAGCAAACACAATGTGCTGTGCTACTCACATGTACAATATATAGCATCTCATGTCCACTTAGATTAGAATGCACAGCTTTTAACACTGCTCAAAGATGACAGTATATCTATGGGGAAGCATTGGCATCCAGAAGGCACATTTTATAGGCACAAAAAAATAATACCAAGAATTAATAGGAAGAAAAGAAATACAAAATCCCCCCCCACCAATTTTTTAGTTGTCTAGAATTTGAAGGTTTTTCCCCCTTTTACACCTTGCATTTGCCTCAGTCTGTCTAGACACAAATGAGAAAGAAGAGAAAAGCTGGTGCTAAGTTTTGTAATTTCTGTACTTTGAATATAGTTATTGCTGAGGAGGATCATTGCTTGTATCTGCTCTTGATATTTTTGTGTGGTTTTGGGACATGTGTAAACCAGCAGTACCTTTGCAGATGCAGGAATATCTGGAGAAGATTGCTGAGAGTTGCTCAGTCACAGAAGGTTATGTTGTCTGAAATCTGTCTGTTGATCTACATTTTGTAATTTAGAATCTGAACATCTCATGCTTTTATTTAAGGTAGAATATGAGTTCTCTCTGCAAGTAATTATAATAGGAACATTTTTGCTGTATTTACTGAATTTTATTTATTTGTCTAATTTCTGTGAGAATTTTAGTAAAATGTACATGTTTTTAGACATTAACATTCTTCCTTTTGTTTGCTTCTCTGTTAGCTCTTACAGAAACCTTTTCAGTTAGAGAATTGCACTGACCTTGCAAAATACCATATGTTGAGTGTGCTGCTATTCATCTCATAAGCATTAGTAGTCTTGAATGAACAGGTATTGTCTGTATCCTATGATAACCAGAGATGTTAAATAGACTATTTTTTTATTGCAGTGACAGAAATTAAACATTACAGATAAATTACTATTTTTTGTTAAGAAGCATTATTTCTTTGTGACTTTAGATACATGTACAGACATGTGGGTGTGCACATCATACAAATTCAGGGTTTATTTAGAACTGGCTTAAATTCTGAAATCAGAGAAAATCATTGTTCTGGCCATTCTTAACCCTTATATTTGCAGTATATGTTGGTAAGGGAGTAAACTCAATCATTTAGTAGCCTCAGCAAAACCAAAGAGTAGAAGAAGTCTGTAAAAGATGGATACTCCACCCTGACACTCGGTTTCTTTGCTTTGGCAGTATAACACGGACCTTACATGTAGTTATAATGTTTCTTGTGTGGTTTATCTCCTTTTTATTTTTATGATACAGTGCAAAAGTATGAGAATAGAAAAAGCGCCATCATAAGTAAATAAAGAAAAAGACATGGCAGTGGATCATTAGAGTTTTACTTAAGCAGATATATAGATGGTTATATATAGCAATTATAAAAATATGTATTTATGGAATTTAGAATTAAGTAAAGAGATGTAAGCAAATAATTCATATGGTTCTTTACATAATGCTGTATCAACTACAGGAACATCCAGCATCTTACAACAGTTTTTTGCACCTAGTTATTACAAATATTGGGATGTGAAAATTAGAGAAAAGTGGCATAGTTACACTGTGGTTAGTGAGAATAAAGCTGTTCATAAAAGCTTGAAATGTGTGTCCTCTCAGTTTTTAGCTTGTACTTGTTTTGGTTTTGTTTTTTTAAATAAAAATGCCAGATGGTAACTGCGCATTATTGTGCATTTTAGGTCTCAAAGGCGTTTATTTTCTGTTTAAAAATAATTTCAAAATTAGAAACCATATTCTTCTTTAATTGTTCTTTGCTTTTCTGAAACTTAAAAATGTATTGTCTTCTGCCATTAAAAAATACTGCAAAAGGTGCGTTGAATTAGACGGCTAAGATATCCTAGACTGCAGCTGGGGAGTGCATTTTACGTTGTGTACCTGCAGTTCAGAACTGCAGCAGTCCTACCATCCTCAAATATCTGCAGAGTGTTCCAACAGCAGCATTGCTGCAAGAGAGGGAAGCTGGCTGCTTTCTGAATTCTCTTACTACTTCTGTATTCTATTCTTCATTTTATGGACAACATGCCTTTTGGAGAATATTTTCATCTGGTTTTACAATGCTTTTCTGGCACCTTCCTGGCCTTTGACTCCAGGATTATTTCTAAATTTTATTTATTGTGCTTAGTACTTACCTGTCCTTTTAAACATATTAGAAAACACTTGAGGTTGATTTATCTGTTTGGGCCCTGATTAGAACTTTTTTAAAAACTAAAAGGTCAAATTATCATCTGCAAATATTGACATTTAGAGGACAGGCGAAAAATGCAATGGGCATCTTGAGGTTCAGTACAACCCCAGTACTAGATAGTATTTTCCTACTTCATTTTAAAGATCAGACTGAAGCAGTTAGGGCCTGCATAAAGACTGAATTGCAAAGGTGAATACATAATGCAGTACTGACCGCAATATGTTTCAAAGAGTATTCATATTGCAATGAAAGAAAATTCTTTTTATTTTTCAGAAAAGACATTTCAGAATATGTTAGCAGCTGTATACAAAAAGAAGCTCGACTTGTGCTTATGCTTCCCCCAGTTGAAGAAGACCTCAGCTTTGTTAACATAATAATACATATTTTCTTCATACCACACAGGAGCAGAAGTGCCTCTTTTCTGGCTTGCTTTCAGTATTGTGCCATGAAAGGACACAGGACACATTTCAGCATCACTTGCTGTAGAGTTCAGCTGACAAGGAGGCACTTTTTTATTCAGTTACTGAAAATTGTTCATAATCCATATTTTCTACCTTGACATTCTTATAAATGATCTACATTCCATTGGCATTGTGATTTTTTACGCTTCTTTTACAAAACTGGAGGGAAATGTGTACAACTATGTTTTCTGCTTTGCAATGAAAGTATACATTTATCACTTAGGTACATGTAAGTCACTTCTGTGAATTGAGCCCTTGGAGTAAATGTGTTTTGATGTAATGGCCATCTGCTCATGAATATCACATTTGCTAGTTTAGCAAATAGTTTGATATAGATAAACACATAGTTTGGTGAGATCATATAGTTTCACAGATAGCAATGCAATAGGAAAATTTTATATTTTCCATAAACCAATAATCAAGCTACAATGGATATCTCAAGGTTTTTGTTTGTTACTTTAAGAATTTAATCTCTAGCATTTACTTTTAGTTTCTGACTATTTTTTTCAAAATGGTAAATGCAGGACCCACATCAGATCATAACAGGAGGCAAACTACATCCTTCCCATTTCAGAAAACAATCAGTTTTTCTTCTCTTTTTGCCTTTCAAAAATGAAAACTGTTCTGCTCTCAGATGGATGCAGTACAGCCAGACACCAAGAGACCCTGGGAACAGCTGATCTGACACTCTTGCCCTGTATGACTTCATTAGAATCAGGTATCAGTGACACAGAAGTGGCCCCTGAAGCTGTACCTAAAGCCAGTTTGCTAGAAAAGACAGAACTGACAAGACAGAGTTGGTCAAGACAGTGTTTCTGAGTGTCATGGTCTGAGGGATGCAGGCCAGCTGCAATGTGTTACACATACATATGTAGCGCAGTAGATGTAGTTCAGTATCAGGCCATTTTTTAAAGTTGATAAAAACTAGTTTAGTAGGCTCTTTGTTTGATTTCAGTTTTGATATTATGGCATTTACTGTGGTCCTGGCACATATTTTACTGCTGAAGTCAAAGTTTATTCTTCAGTATCACTGATATCAAACTGTAACCATGACAGAGTGTGTGGATTTATAGGAGGAGTATGTGAGTGATGGTGAGTTTGGGTTTTGGATGTATCTTCAAAATTTGTCTTCATGGTTACTGTTTTTAGTGCAGGAGATCCATGTAAAATGTGCATGTTCAGTAACATTGTCTTGTTTCCCCCCATGTCCCCTCCTGTATTTTAGCATATGTTCCTGAGGAAGAATTGAAAGCAGCAGAAATAGATGAAGACAGCGTGGAAGATGATGGGCTGTCTCTGGACATCCAGGAGAATGAGTATATGTGCAATGAAGAAGCGGAGATCAAAGAGGCTCAAAGCTACCAGAACTCCCCAGTCAGCACTGCAACTAATCAGGATGCAGGCTATGGTTCGCCGTTTAGTGAAAATAGCGATCAGCTGGCCCATTTCAAAAGCACTTCCTCTAAAGAAGAGAAAGAGGATCCTCAGTGCACAGACAATGTTTCCTATCCACAGGACAGCTTGGCACAAATAAAAGCTGTATATGCAAATTTGCTTTCAGAGACTTGCTGGTCCAGTTTAGCTTTGGACTTAAAGAAATCCAATCCAACCACCAGCAACAATGGAATCAGCCAGAATGAAAACATGACCAGTACAGATGCCAATGCCAGTTCTCAGAGTACTTGTACTACTGGTACCAACACTAGTACCATTACAACCACCAGTAGTACTAGTAATAGTAATAGTAACAGTGGTGGCTCGGGTTACGACTGGCACCAAGCTGCGTTGGCTAAAACTTTGCAGCAGACGTCGTCGTACGGACTTCTCCCAGAGCCGAGTCTCTTCAGCACAGTACAGCTTTACCGGCAGAACAATAAACTCTATGGGTCTGTGTTCACCGGTGCCAGCAAGTTCCGATGCAAAGACTGCAGTGCAGCCTATGACACGCTGGTGGAGCTAACAGTGCACATGAATGAAACTGGACATTACCGTGATGACAACAGAGACAAAGAAGCTGATAAGACCAAGCGGTGGTCAAAGCCTAGGAAACGATCGCTTATGGAAATGGAAGGCAAGGAGGATGCCCAGAAAGTGCTGAAGTGCATGTACTGTGGGCATTCGTTTGAGTCTTTGCAAGACCTCAGCGTCCATATGATAAAAACAAAGCATTACCAGAAAGTGCCTCTGAAGGAGCCAGTACCAGCCATCACCAAATTGGTCCCTTCTACCAAAAAGCGAGCACTTCAGGACTTGGCTTCACCTTGTTCACCTGAGCCAACAGGAATCACGGCAGAAGCTTCACTGAGTGAGTCTGCAAAGGATCAGAAAACTGCCAACCCCTACGTGACTCCGAACAACCGCTATGGCTATCAAAATGGTGCTAGCTACACTTGGCAGTTTGAGGCACGCAAAGCCCAAATACTGAAATGCATGGAATGTGGCAGTTCCCATGATACTTTGCAGCAGCTCACTGCTCACATGATGGTCACTGGTCATTTCTTGAAGGTGACCAATTCTGCTTCCAAAAAAGGCAAACAGCTAGTGTTGGACCCAGTGGTGGAGGAGAAAATACAGTCTATACCTCTTCCACCTACCACCCATACAAGGCTACCAGCCTCCAACATTAAAAAGCAGCCTGATTCCCCAGTGGGCTCCACAAACTCGGAGGAAAAGAAAGACCTAGAGAAGGAAAAGCTGGTGGTCACTGAAACAGAGAAAAAGATTAAAGAAGAGAGTGAGGAATCTACAGAGAAATTTGAGCCAACAACTTTGTATCAATACCTCAGAGAGGAGGACCTAGATGATAGTCCTAAAGGTGGAATAGACATATTGAAATCCCTGGAGAACACAGTGACAACAGCCATCAGCAAAGCCCAGAATGGAGCCCCTTCCTGGGGAGGATATCCCAGTATCCATGCAGCTTACCAGCTCCCGGGAACAGTCAAACCCCTTCAGCCCGCGGTGCAGAGCGTTCAAATGCAGCCATCCTACGCAAGCAGTGTGAAATCACTGTCGTCAGAACACAACGCACTCATCCATTCCCCAGGCAATCTCACACCCCCACCTCACAAGAGCAATGTATCTGCTATGGAGGAACTAGTGGAGAAAGTTACAGGTAAAATCAACGTGAAGAAGGAAGAGAAACCTTTGGAGAAGGAGAAGAGTTCTCCAGTTAAACCCATGTCACCTGCTGCTAAAGAAAACAAGGACTTCCCAAAAGCAGAAGAAATAAATAACAAACAGCAGCCAAAGAAGAGCTCTGAGTCTGAAGTTCAGAAAGTCAAAAAGGATAGTCCAGCAGAAGCACATACGCCAAATGGTACAGAGCCACTTAAAACAAAGGTTGCAAATGGCTGTAACAATTTAGGAATTATCACAGATCATTCACCTGAGCCATCCTTCATTAATCCATTGAGCGCTTTACAGTCCATTATGAATACCCACTTAGGCAAAATTTCTAAGCCAGTAAGCCCCTCTCTGGACCCTTTGGCCATGCTGTACAAAATTAGTAACAGCATGTTGGACAAACCCATTTACCCAACCACTCCAGTCAAGCAGGCTGATGCTATTGATCGGTATTACTATGAGAACAGCGATCAACCTATTGATTTAACTAAGTCCAAAAACAAGCCTCTTGTTTCCAGTGTGACTGACTCTGCCTCATCCCCACTGAGGGAGAGTGCCCTGCTGGATATTTCCGATATGGTGAAGAACCTCACAGGGCGTTTGACACCCAAGTCTTCAACTCCCTCTACGGTGTCAGAGAAGTCTGATGCTGATGGGAGCAGTTTTGAGGAAGCTCTGGATGAACTGTCACCAGTACACAAGAGGAAGGGCAGGCAATCCAACTGGAACCCTCAGCATCTTCTGATCCTTCAAGCCCAGTTTGCTTCCAGCTTGAGGGAGACCCCAGAAGGCAAATACATTATGTCGGACCTAGGTCCACAAGAGCGGGTACACATCTCTAAGTTTACTGGTCTTTCCATGACCACAATTAGCCACTGGCTGGCCAATGTGAAGTATCAGTTAAGGAGGACAGGTGGAACTAAATTTTTAAAGAACTTGGACACAGGACATCCTGTTTTCTTTTGCAATGATTGTGCCTCTCAGTTCAGGACTGCTTCTACATACATAAGTCACTTAGAGACACACCTAGGGTTTAGTTTGAAGGATCTGTCAAAGTTGCCACTTAATCAGATTCAAGAACAACAGAATGTTTCAAAAGTCCTCACAAACAAGACTTTGGGCTCACTTGGAATTGCCGAGGAGGACTTAGGCTCCACATTCCAATGTAAGCTCTGTAACCGAACTTTTGCAAGCAAGCATGCAGTCAAACTGCACCTTAGTAAAACACATGGCAAGTCCCCAGAGGACCATCTGATCTATGTAACTGAGTTAGAAAAACAATAGCGTCCAGGTAAGCAGCCAGGTATGCAAGTGACCACAGGAACATTGCACTAAACTTCTTCATAGTACTGCACTAGGCCTGACCTGAGCCTCTGAAATCAGTCTTACTTTTGTTGCTGAACTGCCTATCTGGACCTTGGTTTTTCTTACACTTATTTTGTAGTTATATTTATATGCTCTTTGTCTGATCTGTGCATGGTTATTTTTTTGTTTCTGTTTTTATTTTTTGTGAGTCAAAGTCTGACCTTTATTTTCAACATCTGTCCTTGATGTTAAGCTATCTTTTGTAGAATATAGTGGGAGACACTATTGAGAGACATTAATTTAGCCGTAAAGAAAGACACAAAGAACAATGATAAAGAGACATCCTAAAATTACAAAGTTGCCATGACAATAAAGGTCACAGAACCTGGTAGTGTCAAGTTTTAACCCTCTGAGAACTGTAATAGCATTTCTGTGCCTTTCCCAGTGACTAAATAAGTAAATAAGGAAAAACAAAATAAAACAAAAGGCTTAAAGGCATTTCATTCAAATGAAAGCTGTGTCGGAAGCAGGACTTTTTTTTTTTAATGAATGAGCTTCCTTTTTTTTTTTTTAATGCAGAACTGGTTTGTGAAGATATTGTGCATGCAGTCCTTGGAAGAAGGAGAGCTGTGTAGTACTCAAGGGGTTAGAAAGCCACAACTGTATAAGTTAAATAATAATTTTTAAAAAAGCAAACCAATTTGCCACTATGCCCAAACTCTCTGGATGCTGAGAATAGCCACTTTTTGGCAAAAGGAAAAAAAAAGTATGCAAGCTGTTATTTAAAACAAATGTAAAAATGCTCTTTCCTTTATTTTTTTTTTTTTTCTGTAAAATACTGCAGTTTATAGTTATTTACAAATGTTAAGCTTTGGTACAAGCTGACCTTTCTATAGTGTGCTGCATTGGTAAATGAAAACAAACAAAAAAATGGGGCAAATGTTGGATTCTGTTCCTTGTAAATTGCCAGCATCAGCTTAAAAAAAAAAATACATGTTACATATCGTACCATTTTAAACTGTTCAACTTTCTTTGTACCTTCTGGCTGTATGCTTTCTCTTTTAACTTTTTATATTGTCATTTTATATTCAATTTCTGTGTATATAATGTAAAACCACACTTTTTGAATAAAATTTAGTTCCTGCAGCTTGATATAAATAGAGGAATTTTACTGGCACCTGCATCTTTCCAGATGCATGTACTTAAAGGAACTATCTGACAAAAAAAATAAATAAATAAAAATAAAGCAAGCAATGCACTATGAATTATACATTTTGATGTTTTATCATTAATATTGTACAGTACATTTTGGTTCACACAATTAAATCCACTGTTTTCTCAAGTGTAAAATAAACCCACATGCAGTTCTTGATTTACATACATTGTCATGTCGTCATTATATTGCCTTTGAGGTGTTACTCCAGCTCTAAGAGGCATCGTTTATATAATCAACCAGCAAAAATCTATTTGAAATCATCTCTCGTGATCTGTGTGCTGACGTGTCTCGCTCAAAGCTGTAATGCTGGTAACCTCTTAGAAGAGATCTGCAGCAGGTACTCACTGCAAAAGGTACGTAGCCAGAGCAGTGAGGGGCATTCTGCTCCTTTCTGGGGTAGAAGAGAGGCTGCAGAGGTTTTGGCCAAGTTAATTTCCTTATTCTGTGCGACTGTACCTGTAGTCATTTTCTGTGTGCATTCAAAGGCCATCTCCTGCCTCCCTTCTCTGGTGAAGCACCTTTTGATTTCAACAGTTCCGTAGTCAGAGGCTGTGGCTCCTGCCCCTGTTGGATGCTGCAGTGCTGCCTCTCTGGCATCAGTGAAGACCTCAGAGGCTTTGACACCAGTTTTTACTTACAGTACAAGGAGGCAGACCTATGTTTCTCTGTACTTTTTAAATATTGCATTTTGAGGTAAGCTGAGCGCTATCATATCAGGTGTTCCCCTTAATCTTTATTTCTGTTCTGTTGAATGCAGATGTCATTTAGAATGTAAAAGAGAGCTGTCAGAGCCTTCACTTCTCTATCTCCTGAGTGCTTTGACAGTTACAGTGTATGAAAGCCTGGGATCTGCTATCCATTACACTTTTTGGATGGGCTATTAAATATGAGGACCTAGAGGGGTTTGCTTTCACGTGGTATTAGTGATACTATTATGTTATATATACTTCTGTGTACATATTTCTGTGTATATTTCTGTTTCTTCTTGGTTCTTTTGAAAGTAATTTAAATGTAAAATCTTTGCTTCCAAATACAGCATGGTTCAACATTTAATCTTTACTTTAGCTACAACTCCAGAAATATCCATGCACTGTTCTGTTCTCTGAAAAAGCCTATCAGGTCCAGGTCAGTTACATTTACACGGTGTTTCTAAGTAGTGCAAGAAAGTGCCATGAGGGTTTTTGAAAATCTCCCTTACTTCTTTCACTGCTAACTACCTATGTCCTTCAGGGGATCTAGCCATTTAGACATTTCAGTTCAATTACTGGATGATTATGTGCTTTGGGCCCAAGGGGTGGTGAGGAAGAAAAACAGTCAGGCCTATGGCCATAATACAGAGTCCTTAAATAATAACCCTTTGAAGTTTTGTTTACTTTCCCACAGGCCTGCAAACATGTGATTATAAAATATGCTGTAGTACATTGCAGTAGTGTGTGAAAAGGTTGAAAGGGAGAAATAATAGCTCTAAAGTGGGTTTGAATCTAATGTAAATCCATTAAAACTGATTTTGAAACATGGCATGTAAAGTGAGTTCTCAACACCAGGTGACTCCCTCGAGAGGTGTTTATGACATTGCTAAATCCGTTCAGTTCTGATAGCTTCAGAATTGGACAATCACTCATCATCTGTGCCACTGTCTGAAGAAAGTCCATTTAGAATAAACCAGCAGCTTTACCTGGCAACTATGCTGATGTAACACTTTCTATGACTGAAATATGGAGTAGATGAAAATTGGAGGGCTCTGATGGTTCACCTGCTTAAGAAAATGAAGTACAGTGACAGTATGATCTTTGTTATTTGGATTTTTGCCACTTCTGTTTGAATATTGTATTTCAGAAAAAAATTCATTTTCAAAAAAGGAATTGCATAGTTCAAAACTGAGTTATTCTTTTTCCCAGATTTTTTTTCCAAATTTATTGCCTTCTTTATTTTGATAAGATTGCAACAAAAGTAAGTTTGTGCTATTCTATGATAACTTCTAAAGCTATTGGATGGAAGAGACCACATAGCCTTTCAGGACTGATCTTGAAGAAAAGAAACCTAAGATTTTTAAAACCCATCATAGCCTCTGGAAGCCTGTATACCTGTTTTGTGATGTATGCAAAATGCAGTGTGTCTGATTCTTTTTAGAGATGTATAAAGCTCATTTTTTTTCAGCATTACATTGCTGGTGTTCACGCCTTAGCTTGTATCTGTTCTTAGAGCGGAAGATCTTTGCTTGTTTTTGCAGGTTTGATTTCTGCTTTGGTGCATTTTCTATGTTGCTGTTTCAAAGCTGATGCAAACCACTGGAAATCTGGGAGATCTGTGCTCTGACAATGTTATTCTGAATGAAATACCCCTTTTTTTTTCTTTTTTTTTTTTTTAAATAGCATTTTGTGGGTTATTCACTAATGTCTTCTGCAACATAACTTTGTCGCAGCTTTCTCTGGATGGTTATACTAGTAATATTGATGCCAAATATAATCCATCCTTTTCATGGAAGCTACTAAAATGCAATTGCAATTAAGCATAAAGGCATAAAATATACATATTATCTTTTGTTAGACTAATCAAGGCACAGTGCATCAGCATTTGCTTGCACTTTCCAAAACCATCTCAGATTTGTGTGTGATATTCTTTAAATAATATGGCAGGGGTCCTGGTTAGGAGACCTCCAAGGAGAGGCCAGTTTCCATGTGGAGTGTTCTTGCAGCTCTGTAGGTGTTGGTCTCCTGGCTGATGCAGTATTGAGTTACTCTCCCAGCATGAAAGTAGCAGGAAGTGGGATTTCACCATCTGTTCACTGAAATTTAAAAGCAGGGTCCTTTTTGGTCCGTGGATGAGAACAGAATGCTAACCCAAATTTACTGGCCAGATACTAATCTCTATAATATGATTCTTCCAAATTTTTGTTTTCCCTGCTCTTCTGATTGAGTTTCTTCTTGTAATGATACATGTGGCTTTGTCTAGTTTCTCTTCATCACTCTGTGTACTCAGCTTGATCCTACAGGTAGGTGGAAAGACCACATTTTGGGATGAAAGATGCTATTCTAAGTAGACGGTGATATCATAGGTAAGTGAAAATATCAATACTCAAAACTGGATGTATTGTTAAAAAGGGGAACATTTTACAAATCTAAGATGATGCCGATTACCTCAGGTTAGTATAATTTATGAAATGTGCTTCTTTATCCCACATGTTCATTAACTCTGTTTTTTGACTGGTGATATAGCAAAACTGATTTTAGAACAGTTTAACACCAGGAGGTCAGGACTGCACACACTGATAGTGACTAGTGGACCTAGCTATTTTCAGACAACCAATATTAGAATGTGCAATGATTGTAAAACCTGTAGAGCTTCCCACTAGGAATGAGAAGCTCAAATTACTCTCTTGTGAAGATCCCTTATTTTTAAACACCTCTACAGTGCTGAATCAGGGTCAGTGATGTCAAAATGCATCTAGTAAGATTTATCCTAACTACTGCAGCTGTTACCTGGGCTTTTTTTCCCTTCCTTGTGAAAAATAAAGTTTAAATTTTATTTGTTATACCCAGGTTATCAGGATTTGAATGGTTTTTACTTCTGGATAAACTTCTTAGTATAAAACATTCAGAGAAAATTAATTGTTAAAATTATTAATTCTTTTTAAAGAAGCATTTCTCAGACTAAAGTGTTCAGGGCACAATGTGTTGACGATCACTATAGCATAAATCTGAACCAATTTAATGTAGTGAAAGCGTACTGTATTCAGTTCAGAGTGGTTGTGTCAGCACTGTCTGAAGTTGCAGGTTAAAGCCTGACAGGTTCCTGACCAGGCTTGTCAGATGTAAGACACCTGTGGTTAAATGCCACATGGTCACTTGAGGAAGGAAGGTTGGAGTCTGGTTGCCTGCAGCCCATCTGCTCTTCTATGAGTCCAGAGCTGATTCATTTGCTCAGAACAGCATACATTATGAAATCCTAGAGGCTGGTGGGAGACATTAGGCAAATACAGACCAACCTACAGGGTCATTCAGGTGGAAGTCACCTCTCTTGGTACACATGGCAACTTGTCCAAAACCACCCCTTTAAGAGTGTGTACAAATTGAAGTTTGCATTAGTTTGTATTACATCATGAACCACTAAACTGTATTTCCTACCCAAAAATTACACCCATGGTGGTGAAATCCAGAAAGGTGTATGCTACGGATCATGTAGTCAGAAATAGTGCCCAAAGCTCATGACCAGCAGCTAGAGGTGTAGCCACTAGAGCATGCTTTTGGGCATAGTTCCTCACTCCCCAGAACACTTATCATCACAAGAAGTAGTTGAGTTCCATGCAATATGATCTGGGATGGAAGATCCAATAGCTGAGTGCAAGCAGTTTCTTTAAAATAAGTTCACTAGTGGACTGGTAGGTGCTAAATCAGTTTGGCAAAACATATTAACCTGCCAGCTGACACATCAGTTTCATTATATCATACTGTGTATCACCACGGTTTCTTTATCTCATACCGTGGATCACCATTCACCCCTTGACTTTCCTTTTAGTGAGGTTTGGATACTCAAACTGAGCAGTGATGAGACCAAATATCAGTCATGGTAAATTACTTAAAATTACTAGGTTTTGTATTTTTGAATGGCGGGATAGGATGCTTTATCTTGGCAATGGGCATTGTCCTCAGATATAGACTGATTGGATCAAATACCATTTGCCCCATTCTGCAGCTAGTGGAGATCATTGCTGTAAACTCTTGCAGATGGTCTCTGAAAAACAAGATTTCTGCCATTTTTTCCTCTTTCACCCAAGAACTGCACAATGTATTGGGACATGCAAAGAAACTGTGGTTTAACCTGAGCATTTTTGAGGAGCAGTGTTCTGTCAAAACTAACTGCCTTCTTCAAGTCCTGGTTAGGCTTAGTTTGTCACTGCACGGTTCCAATGTGTATCATCTTATTTGTTGTCATGGAAGCACTGCTACAGGTTCAGTGTCAAGAGCATCATCTTCTCCTCACTCTCCGCCCAGCCTCCAGCGTAATAAGGAAAACTGGCAGACTAGCTCTGCCAGTCACTATTGCTCTTCAAGGAGTTGGAGGGTGGACTGGGAGGGATAGGAAGAGGATAGCAGGGGATTTTGATTTTGATAAAGTTTTATGTTTTCAGAAATGTCACTTTGTTCATATGTCTTTTCACTCTAGCTTAACCCACTATGTATAGCAATACAAGAAGTGGCTCCTGAAATTGCTATCATTTGGCTTCAGGGTCTTTGACATGTAATTTCTTAGTACTTACAAAGGTGAAAAAGTTGTGTAGTAGGTCACTTCTGTTCATCTCATGTTCCAGGTGAAACTAGACCCATTGTAGGTAGGATGTGAGATTCATTAATAGCTTTTCTCATTGGTAAGTGACTGGTATAAGTCACTCCCTGGGCATTTTCATTCTGGAGTTTTTTTCTCAATTTAAACCAAAGTACTTCGGAAGCAATTTAAGCCAAACTGGAAAAAGACACTTTTATTCTCTAATAAGAAAATCTGCCTAGGGCAGATTTCCCTACTGTGGCAGGGAAACTGTGTAATACTACCAGTGTAACTGTAATGGTTTAACTGGAAAATTTTGCCAGTAAACAAGCTTTGAGTTTATTAATGTGCAAATACTGTCTCTAAAAAACATATGGAGGCTCTGACACTGTCCACAACGGTTATGAACATTACTTCATAGTCCAAGGTCAAATGCACTCAGCATGTTTGCAGTGGGCATGCTGTATTAATAATCACAGGTAGTAGTATCTGAGTGTGTAGCTTGATGATGAAGTGTGGTTCAGGGAGGGACTGTATAGCACTGTGTGTCTTTATGCTCAAGGGAGAGTTGTGTTGTTGGCTGTCTTTAAAGCGCTACCTTGCTAAAGTTTGTAGCATTTAGCATTCAGTGTCTGTTATTTCTTGTCACCACTTTTCTTTGGTGGGATAATGTGAAAAACTGGATAGCTTTGCTCTAAAAAAGGTAGCAGGTCTAGACTTAAAATTGCACAGGGTTATCCTCTGCCCAAGTTTTAGGGGTTGGTGACTATCACATTTCACATTTTTAAGTGTGCTTTGACAACTGGGAGTCTGGAAAAGTGCAAAGAAGAAACGGGACTTCTGAATTACAAAGAATGGAGTCTAATGATCGGCAGCCATCAGATGGGTAAAAGAAGCACAAAAAGAGAATTAGAGCTCAGATATTCACTGCAAGAAGGACAAGGTGGGGAAAAGAAATTATAGAAGAATAATTAGTATTAGCAAGAGCAGATGTCAGAGATTTTCAAAGCTAGGACTGAGAGCGGTGAAAAGGAAAAGGCTGCAAGGCCTGCTTGCCTTTTAGGAGACAAAAGGAGACCTAGCAAGGTAAAGCTCAAAGGGGCTCTGTGCTGGGAGATATAAGCATACCTGAGTGATGTTTGGGAACCTCTCTGACCTCCTGCAAAACACATGGAACGAGGCTGAATTTGTCTCAGGGTTTTGTAGTGGACAGCTGAAATATATAATGTAAAGACTTCAAAGCATTGTCTGTTTGGAAGCTGAAGGATCAGGGAGAAGGAGGCGAGATAAGGATGGGAACCTGAGCAAAGAGTTTGAGTGAGGTATGATGAGGGCTCTTGCTGTTGCATACAATGGGGAGAGGAGCAGAGAGGAAAGCTTTGCATGGGGACAACTTAATGGTTGTCTTGTTGCTGCTGGTTGGGGTTTTTTCCCACTTCTGCATTTCTAAGAGCAATAACTACATCAAATTTGTATTGTAATAGCAGAGTCCAAGGGCCTCAGTATGCTGGTTTCTGAAAAAAAGCACACTAACTGTAGCTACCACCTCATTTAAGACAAGGCATAAGAAGAGAGAGTAAAAGCCATCAGAAACAGGGGAGAAGATGGTGCAATTTCATAGGCTACACATGTACATAAATCGAGTGCTTGTGAGTCATTTAATTTTTAAAGACTTTATAATATATGTGCTGCAATCTCTACTGGCCATCCACCTAGCTGCTCAAAGTTGGCAACTTCACTATTGATATCTGGGCATCATTTTAAGTGAGCACTTAAGGTTGAGTATCAAGGGAAGGTATTTATAGTTTCAGCAGAGTGGGTTGATAGCTATTCCAGCCCCAGATGGGAATTGGGTTACATGACAGATCAGGCTGCCTTCCAATTTTATCCAATACTAGCGATAAGGGGAGGGGGGAGGGAGGACAGCTGCAACCGTATAGTCCTTCTAGGGTTAAAGATCCTAATGCTTTAAAGAGAATGTCTAAAAGAAAATTTCTTTCTGAAATAATTTATGGAAATGCCGTGCTCCCTTTGAAGGTTCCATGTCACTGCATGGCACTACGCAATGTTCTCTTTCTTCACCTGTCAGGCAAGGACCACCTCGAAGAGTCTCACTGCTGATTACTAGTTAATTGTCATTAATAAGTGACAACTGACATTATGGGGGCTTAATGCAGAGAGAACAGAAAAGAGCCACAGATATTCTAATGAGCTGACTCCTACGTGCCCTCTATTGTTGTCGAAAATGAGGAGCTGTCGTCATTGTTCAGGAGATGGGCTTCAATTGCTCTGGAAAAATATTCTCTTTTAATTTCTTTATGCATAGATAATTCCTGGTGCACTCTCTCTCCCTCTCTCCGTCTGTCTCTCTTGTTCTTTCTTTCTCTCTCATACACACACACAGAGACACACACACACCTTTCTGTGAACACAGTGAAAACTTCCACTGATGATGTACAATATGTATTAAGATACAGTAAAGCTTTTTAAAGTATTTTGATCTAGGCATGCAAATATACAAGCATATGTGTACACACACACATACAGACTATCTACACATAAATGCAAATCACAAAGATGTTTATTTAATTTTTAAAACTCAGGCAAGAAGTGGGAACAAACAACTTCCTGAAGGAAAGGAACCAAAAGGAGATGGTCAAGACTATAGCAGCTGATGTATGAAGTCAAGATTGAGTAAATCCTGTTCTGCCCCTAGAATGAGGAGTTTTGAAGTGATGGCAATGAGCAAATACAGATTCCTGATACAGGTACCTAAAATTAGGTTCTTGTTCCTTATTTAAATAGTAGCTTAATGACTTAATGATTTTCAAAACTGTCAAACAGGCAGGAGCTCCCTGGGAGGCGGTGGTGGCTGCGGATGCTCAACACTGCCTGCTGAAAGTCAAAACCATTCTTTGCACACTTTCAGAAAATCTCAGCCAGCAGAGGGCCAGAAATTTGGGGGAGATGCTTTAATGAGGCATCAAACTTCTGGTAGCATTTCTTGAAAAGTAGGAGTTTTGCTTACACTAGCGAAGCATGATCAAACAAGAAGCATGATAAGCTTACTTGTGTGCAATGCCAGGTAAAATATATGCATAAGCATACAAGAGACTCTCTACCTTTGCAGATTAGGGATAAGCAGGGTTCTGAGGGTGCTGCTGACAACAACAACCAGGAACCTTTCCACAAGTTGGGAATTCATCCATGATTCTTGAGGTAAAAATTTAGGTGAAACAAACAGAAGCCAGAGTTGTTGTTACGATGATGTCAGCTTCTCCTACCAATTGTGGAGCAACCCAATCACCTGCATCAAATCTCTTAAGTATGGACAGTACTTGAAGTTTAAATATTAGAAGAGGAATTTCCTATTTTTACCAATAAATATCCAAGAATTTCCATTCTGCAACAATAAATTTAATGTCTCTAACATTTAAGGCTGAGTGGGTTTGCCTGTGAAGTGGTTTATTCGGTGTCTTTCAACTACCTGCACAAGGGGGAGGGCCCATCATTTTATGGAGAATTCCATTTTGATTGCATAGCTTGAGTTTAAAACTCAAGACTTACAGGAAAGAAAATGAAAATGAGATGCCTCTCATATTGTGCTTGCAGCGAAGACATTCATTAGTATTCTCTGTCTTTCTGCCTGCCGAGGCCCAAACAAAAGATCCAGTCTGGAACAATGGCCTGAAATGAGGAACACAACCAAAGAGGCCATGCAGGAAGCCTTCTGTTTCCCAAGGTTTGGGGACCTGGAGCCAATATCTAGTGCCCCAAGCAGATGTGTGGAAGTGGAAAATGCCTCAAATGACAGTAGGTTTTGGGGGTTTTAGTTGTTGTTGTTGTTGTTTGTTTGTTTGTTTTTGTGCATTTTTTTTTTTTATGCTGGGCTTCCCACTGTGAAGTCAATGGATACCATGCCTTACATTGCCATAGTGCAACTTGATGAGTCCTAATTCCCAGCTCTGTATGTGACTTTGGATATGACCTCTCTGTGACTGAATCTACCCGTCTTTTAAAGAGATGAGATAATGCCTGTGTGGCAGAGAAGACACATGCTGTAATCTGTGGTGAGAGTTTGTAATACTGCGTAGAAAGCACTTCTTGACATTGCAAAAGTCTTTTCAGTTACTGCACTGTCTTTAAAATTTCCTTTTGGAGAAGGTACTTGAAAAGATCACAGTCCAAGCCATTTCACTTCCTGAGGCAAGAGGTCAGCTTGCTGCTCTTTGTGGTAATCCTCTAGCTTCCTGTCCTCTGGGTTAGGGAGCTCCTCACTGCCCACCGCCAAGCTCAGTCTAGGGTCACAGCTGCCAGGGCAGTTTCATATCCAAAGCTATCACAGCAGTTCTTACTGTCCTCATAATTCTTCCCTTCTTTCCTTCTTTCTAGTCATAACAAAACAGTTTTGGCAGCTTCTGGAACTTCTCTGCCTGCTGGACCCCAGCAAATCTGGTGCTAGATACTACTGATGTCAGCTGAAGTTAGTATGTTGAGTGGAATGGATAAAAGTTGTGGTCTTTGGTAATCTGTGTTTAAATAAAGCTGGATTTTTTTTTTTTTTGCTTTTAATTACATTTATCTTATGAATGCTACTGGAATGTAAAAAGAATTGATGGAGTCATTCCTGAGTGGAGTTTTTCCTTTTTCCGTTGACAGTCCTGAAGCATAGAGTTGGAAATTTTGCTCTGCCCTATGTTCTTCTTCCCTCTCAAATGAAAGTCATTAACGTTATTTGCATTGCGTCTGTGTAGTAGAGACTGTCACTCAAGACCTCTTAGACATTTTAGCAAACACTTCCAAATTACTGTGACTCTGTCTGTAGCATTCTTCTTTCAATAATTTACAATCATTAAAATGACATCAGACTATCTCCAGTTCTGGCATTCTTTCCGGTTGCTGTCTCTCAGATGTCTACGTGGGATGAAGGTAAAGCTGGCTCTGCAATGATGAATGTCCCTTGCAGAAAGTGGTTTAGAACAATCCAGGACAACAAAGCCAGAACTGGAGATAGTCTTATCTCACATTTGGAGCTGTAAATTATTTAAGGGAGCACTCCAACTCCAGGAAACTGAGGTTACAGCAAATATTAAGCTTCCTGTATGGCTATTTTTCATGTGTCAGGTGATGTGGCACAGTTTATTCATAGGCATTCAGGGGCCATGGAAATAATCAGCAAATGAGGAAAATATTTCATTTTCTTTTGCTATTTCTTATCTCAGATTTCTAGAGAACTAAGGCTTGAGGTTTAGGGCCCTTTGCATTTAATTCAGATCCATAAAAATCCTCTTGATGGCTGGAAAATATTACACCAAATTAATAGGTGCACTGTCAATAGAGATTGCTGTGACTTCACAAAATGTTCCAAGTAACTACATATCATTTATAGACAATCACATGCAAGATGCTCCAATCCAGGGACTCTTAATAAATAGCTAACTCAAGAAACAACACAATGAAGTTGCAATGCATGAAGTGCTCAGTGATAGCTTGTGCAGTCTATCTTGCTTCAGCTGGCATTGAAAGCTTAAACATCTTCCCTTCCCCACACAAAAGCTGGGATAACAAATACTTACATGCCCAGCAGATTCCAAGAGGAAATTAATTAATTATATTGGAGGGGGCTGCATCAAGCAATAACAGCAGGGGTGGGAATGCTTCCTGCCTTCCATGGCCAGTATCAGGGAAGAAGGAGCCCCTTCACAGGGCAGGGCAGGGAAGAGTAGGGCAGGGCAGGGCAGGAGCTTCTTTAGCCCCTCTAAATTCCATATCTCTCTACTACCTATCCCAACAGCTCTACAGAGTAAACTAAAGCTGGTCTTTCCCTCTTCCCCAAGGCAGTGCTGAAGCCTCCAAAGACATGCAGCCTCCCCGTGAGGAATGGACACCTGCTATCTCTCATAGAGGGGCCCAATGCCTCCAGAACCCTTCAGTCACTGCAGAGCATGTGGACATCCCCCATCTGTGAAGGAAGCATAGTATCCTGCCTCCTTTGCTAACGGACACAAAGACAGGGAGGAACAAGAGGGAAGAAGGAATTTTGATTATTCATGTTGAAGCATTAATTTATTGAATTTGGAGGTGCAAAAATTTTGGCTTTTGTTACAGTAACAACTCTTACCTTTAGTTTCTTTTTAACATTACCCTGATGGTAAGCAGGTAAAAAATCATACTCATTTGTGAAAAAGCATTTTTTTGCATAGTGTATATAGCAATATCAGGAGATAGGGCTAGAATTTCAAAGTGGTACTTTTCTTTGGTTCTTTCCCTTTCAATAGCTGTTGTTTTGATTACTCGGTGCCTTAGGCTATCATTAGAATCTTTTTGTGTGTGGAAGTATTAAGTCCATAAATATGAAAATAAGCCTGTAATTGACCCATGGACTGAATTTATTTCCATTAGATTCTTCTGCTAGTATAAAAAGCACAAACTGGAAGAGTGATATTTATGTGCATATGAAGCTCCCCAGCTCTGATGGTATATCATATATTTGATAACAAGGTTATGCTCTTAAAGGGACTACTCAGCAAGAGAGGGTGGGGAAAACAGGTGTCTTATTTTAGTTTTGAAAGCAAAATTGGGTACAGCCATAAAATACATACACAGCACATACCATTATTTTGATTAATCGGACTGCTAGAGAACAGCTCATAATGAAAGCTGATCAGCACATCCCAATCAGTCTCATTAGTTTCCTCTGCAGACACCTGGAGAAAGGCAGCCAGCAGAGGGTAGTTTGAAGGGAAGAGGAGCTGAGCGATCTACCACGGAAAACACTGGGGCTGCCACACCTGCTTGTGTGCTGTAATGGAGCTTTACGGCACGCGGGGAGGTTTCTCAGCTAAATGGGACATAAAGCTCAGCTGCCTTCTGGGGAGGCCGTGTGCTGTGCCCTATGCATCATGCGTAATATTCCAGTTGTTTCCTCTGTTTGTGGCCACAGCTGTAGTTCTGCTGAGCTGCTACATAAAGTTTTCCAGGGATGCTGCTGGTTTTTTTCCTTCTGGATTTTTCCACCTTCCCACTGTGTGAAGGGACCATATGGCACAGCTATTACATCAGGACCTGCGGGCAATTCCCACTCAGGCAGTATACCAGATCAGGGCTGCATGTCGAAGAAGAAAATGAAGGAGGGAGGGAGGGGAGAAGGTAGGCGAGATTAGTTCCAAGAACAAAAATCACAATATATTCAGGGCTTGTGTCGTGAGACAGACAACTCCCCCTCACCCCCATGAGCTCTGTTACCGTCTGCCACAGCCCACTCTCTCAAAGATCTGGGTACATTTTGTCACCAAGGTCAGCTTTGCAGCTCACAGGCTCCTCAGTGCCCTGGCCTTGCTCAGGGACTGATTTTGGGCAGCCTTTTTCCACTGGCTATCATTGGGAGGTTTATGGAAAGGCATGGCATGGAAGGGGTACATGTGTTCCTAGACAATTTACACCTCCATTCCCTCCCAGTCTTTCATTTTTTTCCTCATACGCCAGGAACTGACCAATAATGTAGACCAAAAGGGAATCATACTATTAAACAAAGCATAATTGAGTTATTGAGGTTTTGTTTGTCTGACTTCAATCTAAATTTGTATCAAGGGGGTTAAAAGTGGAGAGGTCTTTCAACAGCCTTCCCATTTGTTTCTCCTAGTAGCTGTGGCGACCATTATTAGCACTGCTTTGAATTAATGGTCAATTGTCCTATCATAGTTTAAGAAATATGATGGGCTGTGAGACCAATCCAAAATAAGATTCTGAGTACATAACACATCTAATTAAAAAGAAAGGAATTAAATGGTGGCAAATAAAATTGGTACCTTATCTCTAGCCAGTGCTGCAAAAATATAGACAGGAGTCTTGATCGTGAAACTCTTCCTCCTTCAAGCTGGAGCTCTCTGTGGTATAGGTTATAAGGATGACCCTACAAATATTACCAGGAAATCATTATGTCCTTGGCCATGTGTTTGTCTCCAAGTGAGACTTCCTTGATGTTACATGGATTCTCATTACTTCAACAGGGAAAAGTGTCTGAAAAGTGTCTGTGTACTCACATCTTCTTGAAGTGCATGTTTCTCCTCTGTGGATGCAGTCCGTTCACAAATGATGTTCAACCAGTATTGAGAGAGAGGAGCACCTTCAGCATTGCTGACTATTTGCACTTCTTGCCAGATAAACAATAAGATTATAAGATTGGCTGGATATTGACAGCATCTTTTTTGTTTTTAAATGATGCGCGGTATTGTGACCAAGTATAAAGAAATCACTGCTCCATACAGACCTCCAAAACCAGAACAGAGCACCTGACCTCGCCATTAGAAACATGGTAATCATCTGCCTGACACCAGTGGACTTTGACCACACCCATCAGCAAACCAAGCAGTGGAGCCCTCTCAATTTCACATCAGGGCAGGGTGTGACAGAACAATAGGCTCCTGCTGGCTGGGTGAGTGTCCTTCTGTCCAGAGTGGGCAGCTGAACTTCCAGACCTGTATGTAACCACACAGCAGGCTGGAGGAATATAAATAGTGTGTGAACAACAGCCACAAAGTTCTTGTGGATGTTCAAGCTGTCAGAGCAAAGTGGCTTGTTAGTGCACAGCAACTTCTGGTTTTGTTGACAGACACAATTTCATTGCAAAATTTGCAATACCTGGCATTGTTATTCATGTCCTAGTGCCTGTAGCCAGGTGATTAGGGAAGACACACATGTAAGTGAAATTTCTAGCCCTTAGATTTGCTGATAAAAGTTTTAAGATGTCACTCTAAAGCTTAGTTGCAGTGAAGAAAATCAATCCTCTTTTCAAAGTCTTACAGTTATTGTCAGGCATTTGTTGGTTACCTATTTTCAAACTCTTGTTTCAATTCATAATGCTCCTGCACTGGTTTCAGTTCATCATGACCAAATGGTTATTTGGGTGCAGTACAGCCAGCATCACAAGAGAGATACGAAGGGGGTAGGAGCAGCAAACAGTCTTCAAGAAAAAAACAGCAAAATCAGTGGAATCAAGACCTTCCTTTTTATTGGTTACACCCAAGGGAGAAGGGGGACACAAAGATGTTCCAAACCTGCTGGAAGGTCTCCAGCACTTAAATCACAGCAGAGACAATGGCACATTTCTGGGCAGGGAGAGAAGCCAGGGGGAGACTCACCTGCAGTCAGCAATGGAGGAAGGGCAAGAGCATCACAGCTATTGTGCAGTCCTTATGGTGGGGGAAGGGACATGCCCTCGCAGTGGTTGCCAGCAACAGGGTACGAGGAGAAGCCACAAGTGGTTTTCTGGTCTGGGTCACTCTGCATTGCTCTTCTGGGACTGCTGATGGAGGACAAGAACAAGAATGGAAGCTAGAGTGGTCTGTACACAGCTTTCTACAGCAAGGGGCACCATGTTTAGCATGGAGTGGAAGAAGTAGCCACAGAACTCCCATTAACAATAACACGATTGCTTATGTGAGTTCTATTCACTATACTGAAAATTTACCCCTAAGGGTCCACATAAATTTGAGCTGTTGACCATGTGAAATGTTCTTTTATGGGCAATAAGGACACTGAGAGGCAGATACATGTTTTCCTAAGCTCTGGCCACATACCAGTATTTGTCTGCATAATTCTTTCATTTTTCTTCCCATATTCTTCACACAATGCACACATTTCTTATAGAGAGCAGGCAAAAAATGGTTTTAACAACAGCATACTTTGTTATTAAATTAGGTCTTGGAACCATAATTCCCCATCTCTGTATTTTGATGAGAAACTCTCTACAATGTTATCAAACTAATATATTGTAGCAAATTTTATATCTTCTGTCTCTGCCATGTATAATATGAACTGTATGAGAGAGAGCTAACTTGCTAGAGAATTTTTTTTTCTCTCTATTTCTAAGAAACAAACAGTTTACTGGCAGGTTGAGTATTCATGCTGCTGAATCTTACCTTTTATTTGATTATGTAAATGGAGAGGGACTATACTCTGGTTCATCTTGGCAAAATTTAATTTGTAGTTGATGCCTAAAACTTTTGAAAACACCCCCACAAGATTAGCAATTGTCAATAATGCTATGTATTCTCAGTCCCTCTTTTTCTCTTCCACTTTCTTTCTTTCCTTTTCTCTCCCCCTCCCCCCATTTTTTTTTCCTTGTGATGTTATCAGGCTGTCTTTCAAATAACTAGAGCAGAGTTTTGCAAAGGAGGTATATATCCTCTCAGCAGACACGTTCAGCATTTTGAACTCTAGGATCATAAACAATGGACATGAGTATATTTTAAAATGAAACTTGGAGTAATTTATCTTAATTTAAAACTGACTATTCCTGCTCCAGCTCTTTTTTCTTTTCTCTTGGAATACTACACATATAAATCTTCAGACAATCTCCTGGTAATTCATATTAATACACTTGGGGAAATGGTTTGGATTCAAAACAAATGTTCTCACAAATGTAGTTATCTCATCCTCATAATTTCCTAGATCTTCAAATCCATCTGGTTTAACTGTTTAACACCAGGAAGCAGTAATGGATTTTCCCTGCAATGCTTGGGAGCAGCTGTCTGGACCCAGAGAGGAGAGTTGTCTTCCTGCATTTACCTGAACTCCACCAAAGTGACCCATAGTGGTGCCTGCAGGCATAGGGAGAGCAGGAATGGCAGGAGTTACAGCAGGGATTCACAGGACACTTGGGGTTTGATTCTCTTGTGAGGTTATTCCTTTCAGCAGCCCCAGGCAGATGTATAGTAATATCAGAGGAGTCAGGTAGTGAGCATTAGGGAGCCTAAACCCACACTGCAGCAAAACTGACCTCCTAGAAGAGCAATTTTCAGTTTTCTTGACTAACACCTTTCTTGTTTCCCTCATGGTCTTTTTTCCTGTTTGTCTTCACTTGAGAGGAAAATAATGCAGAATGTGTTTCTTCTTGCTAAGACAACTCGTGGTGTACTAGATAAGTTGACCACACATCTGCAATTGCTGACCAGGATATCTGTTTTATCCTGAACCTGGAGAGGAAAGCATCAGCCTGCCTTTATTTCTTTTGCTTTTCCTTTCATAGCTTGCACTGTTCTGTCCATAAGAAACCCAGAAATCACATGCTCTGGAACAGTGCAACAATGAGGTGTGCACACGATCTCATTCTGTATAAGCCCTTTTACTTGAAAATTAAACTTTAATTGAAAAATAGGTCTCTGAAGAAATCCCCAGCCAGTGTCTGCCCAATTACAGCAATGTAGCTGTTACAATGGAAAGCTGTTAATGTTAGCTGCAGTCCATGTGGTATGTGGAATGTTTCAGATTTAACATCAGCATTCAAGGCCATGACTATGTTTTGATGTTCCAAGCAGGAGATTTTATACATTTAACATCAATTTTATGCATTATAGATCTTGCTGTACCTGAGCGAGAAAGTAACCATATGATTCTGTGTTATTCATTCTGAATTAACTGTGAACAAAATATTTGCATCAACTATTCATACAGTGACTGCTTTTGTTATGTGTCTCTAGGAAGCAACTAAGTGACTCAGTGTCTTATTTGATTGGCTTTTAAGCAGAAGGCTTTACAGGTACTATAAGCCTCGAAAAGAAAGCGCTTGGTCTGGTAGCTGCATTGACTCCCTGACAAAACCCTACATTACTGCTCACATCAGTGTGTGGAGGCAGTTTCATCTGTGATCTCTTGTTTGTCTCTTGAGCGAAATGAAGCTAACATGCTGAGAGCTGTCTTCGGCTAGTCACACTTTGGCATG
Organism: Lonchura striata; assembly: GCF_050655825.1. Lineage (NCBI taxonomy): Eukaryota > Metazoa > Chordata > Aves > Passeriformes > Estrildidae > Lonchura > Lonchura striata. Next base: position 98,870,190 of record NC_140704.1, on the reverse strand, counting down.
TATGTGCGGGTTGTTTTTGTGGTCATAAAATTTTGAGTGGTGTAGAGCAGCAAGTGTGTTAGAATGATACCTGATAACAATGCTGCATCTTTACGATGTGTCAGGCACTGTCTGATAAATCCTCTTGCTTTTCTTTCTCTTCCTCAGGATGCTTTAACTTCCAGAGGAAACACTGATTTTTAATGTAGAGGTGGGGGTGCAACCACTCAGCATATGCCAGGAGCAATGTCATACCCCGAATTAAAGCAATCCATAAGGTAAGCAGGGGCTGTAGCAACATGGGAGCTTTTCAAAACAACCGTAGGCACCTTTTTTACATTTTGCTATTTCCAGGCCAGTTGGAAATTAAAAAAAAAAAAAAAAATTTGAAAACAATTTAGTCATGAGCACCTGGATGTTCATGGCACTTCTTACCCTCACCCCCCTGAAATTTCATAAGATTTTAATATGCATATTTAGAGAGCTCCATCACTGCATCTCCGAAGTGGCTGTTACAATATTGATGTTGTTTTACACAGTCAGTTGTAAGTTATAGTCCAATGGAAAGGTTTAGGGCAAAATATAAAAACAGGATGTAACTGAGTGATTTAGAAGGAAGAAGGGAGGAACTTCCAGGAAATGGCTTTGCTTTGCTTCTTTGTAGGAGCAAAAGGAGGCAAAGACTGAGTCCAAAGGTGAAGATCAGAGCAGGAGAAATATGAGTGGGTAGGAAAGTAGGCACATTTTTGATCAGAAGGGTTGTGAAAACATTGTCCACAATTAGTTTGGGGCTACAAAGATTGTTTTTCAAAGCTGCTCATTCTGTGAAGAAAACCAGTTGCCACAGCGTGCAGGCGACCTGCTAGACGGATGAATGGAAAACAGCTCAGTGATGGTGATGCCAGATCACAGAAATAACCTTGCTTCCTGCTATGGGTAGAAGGACGTGTTCAGGTACAATCACGGCTTGGGGAATGAGTAAATTGCACTATCCCTCAGCTCTGCTGTTTATTTCTGGGAAATTAATCAGTTTCTCAGTCTTTCCTATTCACAACAAGCAAAAGCCCCCCTTGATCTCACACTGGCTGAACACTTTCCAGCTTTGATGCTGTGCTAATGCTCTGCTGTATGCTGCAGCAGGTCCACTTGCTGTGGTAGCAGCTTCCTTTGGGCTTACAAGGACAAGAAACTAAAACATTGCCTGAGCCTTTTTAGTAAGATGAGTTGCATAGACAAAGAGCCAGCATGGGAGTTACCTTAGACATAATCCCCCAATCTATTTTTGTATGCTTGGAGGTGTTTTGGAGTAATATGTTCCTTTGTTGATTCTTTCTTCTAGAAGGTAGGTAGGAATGCTTTTATTCAGAAGGAAGTGACAAAGAAAACTGTTATACTTTCTTTTCCAAAGTACTTGTGAAAGGGCTCTTTCTTTATGCTGAGGTGTGTGCTTTTTAGAACTTTGGCATTTTAGATGTACAAGAGCAGAACAGGTCCTTTTCATTGGCAGGAAGGTCATGATTGTTCAGGAAGTGTAAAGGCTGTTTCTTGCACACCATGTCTACAGTGCTCTCAAAGTGTCAGAAGTGGAGCTGTGTGTATCTGGAGATTTCAAGCCATCCACATATGCACTTAGATGCTGCTGACTTGTTTCTCATCTTCTCCCTCCATATTCCTGCCATGCAGGAATGTCTTGCAGTTGTCTCATCCACAGATCAGTCCATGCTGTAGGTTTCCAGCACAAAGCAATCTGTGACAGGCTGTGTGGTGCGATCACTGCAGGCAGCCTGACTTCACATTAAATGCAATTCTTTCCATAATTCTTGTTGCTTATTAACGTGTTGGAGGCCTGATCCTGATCCCTTTGAAGGCAGTGACACAGCTCCTACTGAACATAGTGGGAAACAAAGGGCAGCCTTTGCTGCTTGACAAAAACAAAACGTTATGGTACTGGAGTTGCTTGAGAAACATAAATACAGTGGTCTTTAAAAGTGGCATTTTCTTCTTCCCCCTAATTTTCTCTTTTTAAAGCTATACCTCCTAATTAAGGTATAATTTTACAAAACTATGGAACTCTCTCCTGCGCCTGCTTTTTGTAAGCCTGGCACGTGGCCCCCAAGCACCCGCAGCTGGGCAGGTGGTGCCTCTGTGGTCAATGGCTGTGTGTGGAGCCTGGCTGAGGACCACATCTCCTGCCTTCTCTGGTGCTACTACGAGAGAGCTCCGCCTCTACCCTCACTCCTTGGCACCCCTTTCATCCCTCAGTACCCCCAGCACTCCTTTGCACCCCTGGGGTTTGCTTTTTGGGGGGACAACCTGCCTGCCTGGTGTTGCAATCACCTCCTGCAGGCAGGACTGGGGCTGTAACCTGAGTGAGCCCACAGCCCCAAAAGCTGCCTGCCTGCCTCGCTTGGGTTTCAGCCTGCCACCACCTCACCTATTGAGCTAAATTTCCCATTACAACTTGAATTTAAATATTCTAATAAATTTGTTTTAGAAACTCTTACAGCTCCCTTGTGCCATTTGCAGGGAAACACTCTCTGGGTTTTTTTCTGGGAGATGGAGATTTCTTTGTGCTTGGGGTGACTGATTGAATTTTACCTGCGCTAAATTATATTTGCACATTCTAGTAATTGCAAAGGGCCACACAGAGAAACAAAGCATTGACTGCCGTTGTACTGGGATTTCCCAGATGTATAATTTCAAATTGATATGAAAAAACCCCTTGCAATGCATTAATAATAGCAGAAAATGTAACTCGGTTGGCCAACGGTGAACAGAGGCTTTTTTTTTCTGAGCTGCAAAACAAGCTATAGACCTCAGGTGACTAGCATTTATTGTTAGAATGGGTTTTCTATCGCATTCCTTCTGAAATATGAAATAAAGATTTATACTGAACAACTTTGTTGTATATAACAGGTCTGGATCATACCTGGGAAGAAGTGTGAGTTTCTTTTTTTTTTTTTTTTAAGTGAAAGCAAAAGGCTTTTGTCTAATTTAAAGGCACTTTTTGGTTATTCAATCTTCTGGCAGGTCACCTGTCCTTTTTCCACTGCTCAATATTATCTCATGGTTGGAATAATGACATTAAAAAAGAAATCTCTGGCAAACAGCACATACTTTTCAAGTCATGTCAGAGTGAACCAAGAATGAGAGGGAATGATACTCAATGAAGATACCAGTGGGGTACTTACATATTTATTAATAAAGCATGAAGATTAGCTTTTTAAAGGTGTAGACTTTTAAAAAGTGTCATTTTTCCCAGTCTCCACAAAATCAAAAGAGACCAAAAGCATAATAATAATAATAATAATAATAATAATAATAATACATCTTACACATGTTATAATAAAGTGTTAGATGCATACATCTCTGCCTTGCTAACTGTAAGGTTGTCTCTCATAGACCTGGAACATACATGTATTTTGAGCATAAATAATTCACTGAAATTATGCCAGGGGAAGAAGGTGCTGGCTTGGACAGAAATGGACACAAAAATTATGAGCCTATCAGTCTGAAGAGGAGCCTCAGTGTCTGGTCAAGCAGCAGTGGTGCTTTCTAAAGAAAGAGAGGTCACTAACAAACCTTAACCTTGGGATATCACTGCTTTGGGGATTGGATTTGCACCCTGGTGTGACCAGTCTCTGTCCTCCATGGAGCACACTATGAGCAGCTGCTTAACGTTTCCTTTACGGGCATTGCCGGTGCGTATTGCCAGCCTGCATCCCATCACTGCATTCCTCCCTGGAGTTTACAAAGCCAACACTGCAGCCTGGCTGATGGGATGTTTTTTCAGACAGGACCCTGTCTGAAAGGCTGTTCTAAGGGGTTTTACCATTCCTGCCCACTGCAGATTTCCAAAGGTGGCCGCGGCTGTGCAGCTGGTTTCAGGGGTTGATTGCTGCTGCTGCTCTAGCGCAGCCAGAACCAAGCTGGATCTCTGCTTCTCAAGAAGGGTATGCTCTGTTCTCTTGAGCTGTGTTGTATTTCTCCAGCACAATTCTACCAGAAGCAATAACAAAACTGTATTATCACCCCCATGTTTAGTGCTGTGAGCAATTTTAACTGGAAGCCACCTCCTTGTCTATGCCTTATAAACACTTCTGCCTTTCCACTCAAAGACTGGGAGTACACAGCTCAACTATTGCTGCCTTCATGCTTTTGCAAATTTTTAATGCATTATTAATAATTTTGTAACATATTTCTACAAGCTCTTTAGCAGAAAATGTTATTTCACTGCTGCCTCTGATAAGAGTCTTAGTCACCATGTGCACTATTTCCAAGCTACCACACAACCTGAGCTTTTAATTTGTTCCCCCTGTTCAAACACAGGAAGGACCTTCTGAGAATAATATTCCTCATTATCTGATTGCTTTTGTGAATCGTTTCCTGTGTTTCTAGGTATGCTTATCATCATCTCATAGACAGTATAGATGGGAGACCTATTAACTAATCTAGTGCATGCTCTCCCTCTTACTCTCACGATGAGACATTTAATTTGTGGAACATATTCCCATCCAGATAAATCCATATTTGTGCTTTGGGAAAAAAAAAAAAAAAACAACAACCCAAAAACAAACAAACAAAAAAACAATGCCAGGAAAAAACCCACCAAAATAATCCCTACCAAAAGTGATGTTCCCATAATTGCTGAATAGAGCAATCTGTCACTTGTCTCAGGTCACCTCTGCCTATCCACAAATGCCTTTGCAAAAGCAGAGTCCAGAAAGGTGACTGAGGGAGATGCTGGGTGGAGTATGAGGGTCTTGACCCCTCTCTTGCCTTTGCTGTAGAGTGCACGAGGAAAAAGACCCAATTAGCTGAAAATTGGTAACAAGTAAATGATCTTTACTGTGGGCCCAGAAGCTGCCAGATGATGGTATAAGGAGAAGCTGAGAGGTAGTCGCAAAAGGATCTGAGAAGAAAAGGAGATTGACAATTTTTGACTGAAAACGTGTTTGTTGAAAAATAGTGAGCTGACAAAACTGAAATACTTTAGAATAACATTTCAACTTTTTCAGAATGTCCTGATTTTTCATAAAAAATATGAAATAGAAAATGCCTATATAATTTTCTGCAAGTGTTAACATTTTTTCAATTGACAAATCCATTTTTTCTCTCAATTTTATAATTGGATCCTATTTTATTTCCACCAAAATTCTGAAGAGGTAAAAACAGAAAAAGTGTGTGGGTGGAAACGATGCTGGCACTTTTTTTCTCATTTTTTTTAAGACATTATTTCTGGGAAAAAAAAAATTATAAAAAGATGGGGAGTATAATTATTGCCTCATGCTGTCCCCCAGGAAAAAGAAAAAAAATAAAAGCTTTGTACCTTTATATTTCAAAATGTTGTGTTCAGACACTACATAAAGAGGCTCAAGCAGGACTAAAATCTTTTGTTTCTTTTTAATACCATGTATTCATGCATATATTGGTATGTATTATATGTAATCTAATTAGTATATGCAGTCCTTAATAATGGCAGAGACAAATTGCCTCATGAATGGTTGTTCATACCCCATCTTCTGTTGAACAGGAGTGAAGAGGATTTTGTCTGCCCTCTTCAGAAAGTGAAGGGGAGGCAAAAATGCCCCAGTGCCCTGGGGTTGCCTGTAGGGAGCCCAGTGGGGCTGGAGGAAGAGCCGACCTCTGTGAGCCCACTGTCTGGGAGTGGCCAGTCCCAGACTAGCAGAAAAGATAATTTTGTGGGGTTGGGGTGATATTTATGTCATTCAGGCAGTTATCAGTGTGAGAGTCCATCTCTCTGTTCGTAATGTGTGCGAGGCAGTGTCAGGAGGAGGGCAGTGGGATGGCTTGGTTGAGATGGCAGCACTTTTGCTACACTGGTTGCTGTTGCTTGGTAAGGAAGCAAAAAAGGATTAAAAAATTAACACTAGTGAAGTCTGGCCACTCAGTGCTTCATGAGAGAGGATTCCTTCTTAGGGCCAATGCTGCAATATCTTCAAGTCATTACAGGGAGAAAAAACCTGTCATTTTTGAGGTGTATTTTTCTTTCTGGAAGTTTCAGAGTTCCATATTTCAGAAAAATGAAACATTTTTAACAACCTGGTGCATGAGCCTGCAGATTCTATACATGGTGGCCACAGAGCCAATGAAAGGAAAAGGTGCAGGGCTGTCACCGTGTTTCTCCAGCTCTCAGCATTTTGTCACAGCATATCAGATATTGTAGTCAGGGGACAAAGGGGAACTGTCAGTCTCAGATAACCAACTTTGCTATATCCTAAAGGGTAGTGCCCATTTTATTCTGTCTTCTCTGTAGCTCAGAAGCCCACCTGCAGACCTTTTCCTGTTCTCTGCTGACATCTCTGGAGAAGAGCAGCCCTTGTGGGATTTCCCTTGGGGATGTGCTTCCTGCTCGTTCATTACCGGTGCAGAGCCCCTTTCCACACGCCCCATGTCCACGCTGCCAGCCTGGTGTGGGCACTGTGGTCACGGCTCAGCCAAGGCCGGGGGCATCCCCATGGGCATTGTCAGGGAAGTGGGGAGCACCCCAGGATGGGGCAGCGGGTGGCTGCCAGCTCCAGCAGTGCCATGGCACAGTGGGAACATGGGAAGCAGCTTGGTACAAAGCGGAGGGGTGGAAGGAGGCAGGCAGTGCTCCAAGGGGTGGGAGGGAAATCTCCCATTAACCAAGAAATTCTTTGTTGTGAAATCGCATTTCCCTGCCAGACGCAGATGATAGATAAAATTATATTTGTAAAACAATATTTATCTCTGGTGATGGCTTCTTCTAGGTCAGGAAAAAAGCTAAGTATTGCAAGGAAAAAGGGAGGACAAGGGGGAAAGAGAAGGGAAAACAGTGCCAGTGGTGAGGTTTAGCCTGCAAATCTCTGTGGCTGGCAGGGACTACTGCAGCAACAGCTACAGTGAGAATACATTGCACTTTTTTGTTGACTTTTCAGTTTTTTAATTACCAGCAAGTTGGTAATGGCATGCAGAATCAGATTCTGCTTCCTTTCACACTCCAGACACTCATGTTTTGACCACAGGGCCATAAAATTATCAAAGGAAAATATTATTGGCTGTAACCACCTCAGTAATATTTTTACAACTCCTGATTGACCACAAATCTATATTTAATAAGAAAAACAAAGCAAACACACACCCCATTCACTTAAGCTAGTGCTATACATTTAACTGGGGAAATGCATTCATTTTATAGGGAGGCAGGAATTTCAGACCGTGCCTAGGAAAATATGCTTATTATATCCATGACTGGAAAAAAATATAAATTTTCCTTTTTAGGTATTTTCATAAGTTGTCTCAGGCTTTATCAGCTCAACTGGCCTCCTGATAAATTATTGCAAATATTGTACTATACATACTCATTGTAGTGGCACATTGGAGAGACATTTTTATGTTTTGGATATCTTACACAACATAATTCAGAAATTAAGTTTTGACTGGCTTAAAAATCACCTCTTCAGGGATTTGGATTCCCAAGGAAGCATAATACAGCCTGAAAGAGTCTTGTCTTCTCCTCTCAGGTTTCAAGACAAGGAGGTCCTTCTTTTCATGGTTCTAGGGTGCTGTTAAGGAAAACTGAGATAGCTTTGAGAATTGAGGAAAACACTTGCAGCCACTGGGAAGATACTTTGAAGTATGGCAGGGGCTTATGGCTTCTGTCAGGACCTTCAAAAGAAAATACATTCCCTGCAGAATTATCCTGAGCCAGGATGCTGAACTGCTTGGTTCCGACTCAATCCACTACATGCACTTGGGTTTATAGTGGGTGCAACCTTGGTGATCTCAAGGTGGCAAGAGCAGAGTGTCCATGGGGGTGTTTTACTGTGAGGTGTGGGACCTCCTTGGGTCTGGGGGCAGGACAGCTCCCTGCAGCTAGTATGCCCACCTCATGGCATGCCTGCCATGCCTCCTCTTTGCTCCTGCCTACACAAAGCACAGTGGGATGAGCTCCTGTCACTCCTGGCTGCATGGAAGCAGAGTATGCAGAGCAGGAGGGCATTTCCACCGTGGCTTGTGATAAGAGGAGGTGGGGCAGCTTGCTGCAGTGAGGAGGTGTGTGCTGGAGACTTTATGGAAAGGGCTGTCCTCAGCCACATCTACGGCTGTGCACCCAGCAGGTTTCCTGGCTCTGCATGGAGTGTCTGAATCAGGATGAAGGACACAAAGCATGGTGCGATTCTTGTATGCAGAGGTTTGTGGACTGGAAACTACTCTGGACACCCTGGAGAAGTTATGGCAACTGTCTGTGTCACACCACACACACAAGGGAGGCTGTGCCAGCACAGGGCTATGCCCATTCAGGTGGCATATATGGCAGGAGATGGCCTTTGTCTCCGAAATGTCCACAATTGGCTTCTGCCCAGGCAAGAATCCATGTCCACTGAAATGCTCCATCCTTGCACAGTGCTGGGTCAGCCACTGGATAGCAGTATGGAATCCAGTGTCTTGGACAGATGAGTGTCTCCACAGACTTGCAGAAGGCTTATTCCTAATGCCTCATTTGCCCATTAGCAGCTTGCATACCCTGGGTGGATTTCAGGAATCCAAAGCACCTTCCAGCAAAAGAAAAGTTGCATGGTAGAAAAATACAGCAGTAGATGCAACCTATACATCTACTTAGAAGGTGAGCAGGACTCTGGCATACCAGATCTTGCAGAGAGGATCAGGTTTTCTATGGGAATGAGTCTGCCAGTAGCCACTTTGATATCACAATCTTTCTTCTATTGCTATGGGTCTGTGTCCAGGCGAGTGCTGCTGATAAGGACTCTAGGTAGATTCATATCTTTGCAGGACCAGAGCCCCTGGCTTGCCTGATAGCTCTCCCTCCAGCTGGGAGAGGCATCAGCAAGATGAGTGTGACACTACAGCACTGGAACCAGTAAAGGAGCTCGTGCTGGGATTTGTCACACACTGGCCATCCCAGACAATTGCCTTTGCTGTTGCTGGGCTCATCCCCTGCTGCTGTTCTTCTTATGGACACTCCATCCATTTGGTCTCTGCCTACTTCTTTCTCTGTCTCCCCTGTCCTGTGCCTCCTTTTCCTTCTAGTAGATGATCTGCTGGTCTGAAAGCAGGTCACTTCTGTGTCTTGTGGGATGATGTTTCTGCCACAGCTTGTGTGAGAGTAGTTCTCTGCCGAGTCAGAAGGCCCAGCTAAAGGAGTGGAAAATCATATTGCTGTTTTCTGCCTGCATGCAGGAAAAATGAAATCTCTCTCATTTTTCATTCTGTAGCACAGCAAAGCCAAAAGTTGCTACTTTTATCTAAAGCTATGCACATAACTAACTTTTCAGCTGGCTGGCTGCATAGCAATATTGGAGGGAGAAAGTCTTCTTGGTCTGAAGAAACTTTTTCTTTTCTTAGGCAAATAGAAAAAAAAAATCTGAAAAATTTAATATGTGGCCAAGTGAAACATTTCATTTGACTTAAATGTTTTCTTCACTATAAAATGAGAATTCACAGCATTTTCTTTTTATGTAGGAAACCAAAATTTTTCTGTTTTGGATAGAGTCAAAATTTTCCAGTGAGAAGTACTCTGTGCTTAACTTTTACCTATGGAATATGCTTCAGTCCTTACTCTCTTCCTTGCTTTTGGGACTTTGGCTTGACAGGAGCTCAGTTAAGACTCCAAGAGGAGGAATGCAGCTCCCTCCTGAAGAGGAACCAAACATGAGAAATGCATATAAACCTCCCTCCCCCTGGATATCTTGTTGCGTGCCTTTGAACAATTTTAACTCTGTGAAAAAAATCACCTTGTAAAGTGTAAGGGGAGTGTATGACAGAAACAAAATTAAAGGCACATGTTTATGAACAGCTCCTGGTCCTTCCTCAGTTTATGTGCTGAAAATATTTTTGTGCTCTGTTTCATGACTTGGACAGTGTTAAAAGCAGTGAAGCACTTTTATTCACACATCATCAACTTGTAGGAAGAAAATAAAAAATAACAGTGCCAGCAACTTTGATACCATATATGTGACAAATACTCTGATGCAATTTAAAAAGTGATGTAAACTATGTCTTGCTGGACCTTGCAATTAACCACCAAGACAAGCCCAGCAATTCCTATTGCTAAAAATCCTAATATCTGAATAACTGAGGCCTCTGAATGTGTCCTTTGAAGAGCAAGTGTTGTGCTCTCTGATGATAATTTTACTCCACCTTGCATTTAAGATCATCTGCACTTAGTACCTTTTAAATCAATATTTTCATGCTTTGTCATTTCATAAAGGCCAAAGAAGCTCAGCTGATGCAACTTTTCCTAAGGTACGTTACTGCGATATACTGTGCCATAAATGCTAAATACAAATGTGTAGATATGTCTGCTATGAGGAAAGGCTGCAAGAGTGGATTGTTCAGCCTGGAGAAGAGAAGACTCAGGGGAGAGTCTTTCAGTACCTAAAGGGGTACAAGAAGAATGGAAGGGACTTTTTCCAAAGGCAGTAGTGATGGAACAAGAGGGATTTGGTTTAAGCTAAAAGAGGGTAGGTTTAGATTAGATATTAGGAAGAAGTTCTTGAGTATGAGATTGGTGAGGGACTGGAACAGATTGCCCAGAGATGTGGTGGATGCTAAATCCGATGGGAACATTCAAGGCCAGGGTGGACAGGACTCTGAGAAACCTGATCTAGTTGAAGATGTCCTTGTCCATGACAGGCAATTTGGACTCGGTGACCTTCCAACTCAAGGTTGCTTCCAACCTGAAGCATTCTATAATTCTATTTGAATATAAAGGTCTTCCTTGTGGTGAAAGCCACAAGTGATCTCATAGTTAAGTCTGTTTTTTCACTGTAATCTTGTTTCTCTTCTTTAGCTGCATGTGTAGCCCTCCAAGAGATTTTCCTTGTCCCAGCCTCCTGGGGACCAAACCATACAGTGGGCTCAGAACACACCTGTTGTACATGGATATGGGCTGCAGCCCCCTGTACCCAGCTCCCTTTGACACTGCCTGCACTGCATCTCTGTGAGATCAATAAAATGGAAATGTCATCTCTTCATCATCACGAAGGAGAGGTTGGTATTAAGTTTCAGCAGTCGATGTTTGCGGCAACAGAAATTGATACACGTTCCTCGTGTTATTGCAAGGCTTGAAGCTGTTTGCAGCTGTGTCTTTATCAGAAATTCTTGCCTTTTCTGCCTCTGTCAAAGGCTTCTAAATTACTTTATATTTGTAGCTTTTGAGCAGCTGTGTGTCTCCGCTCATATCCTTTAATTTGTTGGAATGTAGCAACATTGTGGCTGAGGTAGCATGCTTGAAAAATTGTTTTACTTACGAAGGTGTAGCTTACCCTGACCAGTTTTGAAAATAAGATGGGACTAAGCATTGACTGGCCACAAAGCAAAGCAAGGGCAGCTTAATATCTTTCTCTAAATCTTCATGCTACCATGTAGCCCCATTCCTCTGTGCACAAGTTCTCACGTCTACTTGAAAAGCATCAGTCACCAGTCTGGGGACAGCAGTAACACCAGGAGCCTCAGGTGCCCAGTTCATCAGCTGTAACCTCGAGCAGCTATGAAGGGAAGAGAGTCCTTGTCAGTAGCTTGTTCACAAACCACCAGCTGAAACAGATTCACACAAATCTTTTGTCAAACAAGCTGGAATAACAAATGCACTTATAAAAAAAGCAAAGAATTCATTAACGGAAAAAAAAGCTAAATTAGCTGAATAAATAATTCACCACAAATTCCTCAATTCTGTTTCACACCAAACATTTACATTAAACTTCTAATTCTTCAACATGCTGGAGGATTAAAGTAAATTGAAATTCTTGTCTATTAATGAAAGTAATAGTCCAAACCTTGTCACTGTGGGAAGACTTGCAGCTAGGTCTCATACAATTATGGTTTTTCACCATTCATACCCCAGTTCAGAAGACTACTTCAACACATGCTTAAGAGAAGAGCCTGTTTATCTATTTTATCTCTTTTGATAAGGAGGAGGTGGAGCTGTAGCTGTTGCTCATATGTTTAAGTAGGGAGTTGACTAGTGTTTCAGGATAAATGGAAATACCAAAAAATGTTGAGGGAGTTTTTCCAATCACAACACCCTCACAAATTGAGGGCACTGGACAACTTTATCAAAGCCTTAAGTAACAAAATATTAAAGTCTTTGGTGCTTGGGGACACCATGCATAACCAGCAACCTCCTTAAACATTGCCTTGAAAAAAGACATATTTAGAGGATGGCTGGGTGGGAAGCACAGGTTAATTAAATGCTTTGGTGCTGATGGTGCTGCCCAGTGGAGCTCCTCAGCAGGTGCTCAAGTGTTAGAAAATCTGGACAAGTTCTCACACCCTGTGGCTCTTTGCCCTCCATGGCCTTTCTCAAGGAGCAGTGCAGAGGCTGAGCAGAGGCATTTCTGATGGCTGGGGTCGGCTCTGCTCTATCACCATCACAACACAGCACTACAAAACCACTGAGAACTCAGTCCTTCCAAGTCACAGCTCACTACTGCTTCCAGTCACCTCCACAGATAGCAACAGAAAGTGCAATCAATGAATTGGGGTTTCATCAGCAAGATTTAACCTCTGTCATTGCCTGCAGTAGCCCACAGCACACCGTGACCCCTCATTATGTCTTTGGTACAGAGGTCTTGGCCAAGCCAGCCATCTCTGGTCAGGGATTTGTTTATCATCAGAGATCAGTTTGTTTTTGCCATTACAGAATTCCCAGTGTGTATGTATCTTCTCTTTCTCTCTGCCATTCAGAACAGTCTCCATTTCTTGTTAATTTATAAACAGTGCAATGAAATCAAATGAGACTCCCGTAGGGCTTTCTTTTTATTGTAAACATGGTAATGCTCAGTGAAAACACTGAGGTATTTCAGCTACTAAACCCAGCAGGAAAAATAATAGTTTTGGGGAGGTGGTGGCAAGTAAAACACATTTTTTTTTTTGAGCAGCATCTAAAATATTTAGTTATTTTTAAAGCATCCAACATGTTCATTTTCCCCCAAGAGGGATTTTCTGGCCATATCAAGAGGGAAATCTCAGGTAAGGTTGTCTGTGCACAATACGTATTAATGTAGTTCTTCCTATTTTGTGGGAAGAAGAAAAAAAAAATCAAATAGTTGGTAGTTGATACCTTGTTTCATCTTCTGGACATGTGAAATATTATGCTGAGTGTCTCCTCTGGGAACTCCAGATAAAATGATGGGATTAAAATATGCTTAAACACTCTACAAAGTTCTCCTCCATCCCGTCATCAGATGGAACAGCTAATTCAAGTTTTTTCAAAACCGGAAAAAAAGCTTTTAAAATATCTTCTGCTGGAACTGAGTGACTGTTTCCTTGTTAAAAGAAAACCCTAAAAAATGGGAATTAATTACACAGAATGCATAAATTCCAATAGAAATAATTTCTGTTTCTAGACATGGGACATTGCTCTTTATTGTTTTTATGATGTTGCAGAACTACTGAGGTTATAACATACATTAAAAGTAGGTGCCAAGCTTTCTCAAATTAAAGGGTTGGCTGTGCCCAAGTCTGTGATGAGTCAGTATCAATTGCTGTGTGTACCTGGTGCCTGTGCATCTGAGAGGGTATAGTGGATCTCTCCTCACTCCGTGAAGCAGAAGCATTTTTTTGTAAAGTAGAGCAATGTGGCAGCAACACAATTGTTCTGCTGGGTGAATCCTTAAACAAAGTGAGATAGAGAGAACTGATAGACTATATATAAAGTCTATAAAAAGTTAACAGCCTCTTCTCAATAATTATGTATCTATAAAAAATAAAGATGATACAGGGCCAAAACTTAATGGCATTTATGTTAATGTGATATTGAGTACTCAAAGGCAATAGATATGTGCAAAAGTGGGTCACATATAGCTTAGAAGCTTTATGTTGTATATTCTATTCAGCATGTGTCTGTTCAAATAAGTTTTTTGTGTGTAAAGTGAGCAAGTCACCTCTGGTATTGTGCTGCTTCTGTGCATGCTGCCTGTGTTTCTGTGAAAGCAAGGAGGACTGAACCACCCTCCCCCTGCCCCCCCCATTTGTTGCTGGTTGGTATTCATTTGTTTAATATTCAGGTGAGGACACATCTCCTTGGTTCCATGTCCTTTCATGTGCCTTTATTCACATAAAGTCCCATTGCCTGCCCAGGATAGGAGCAAATGAAAGTGAGACATACTTCCAGAGGATACCAGTTCATTGTTTCTTTGCACTGGTTTTACAGCAGGCTGGCTTCACTGTGTTGCTCTGCCTTGTTGTTGCTGTGGATGAGAACCTCCTTATCTCTGAGACTGAAGGAGTAAAAAGTAATTTCTGCAGAGACCAGAGTGAAGAAGTATTGTGGGATGAGGGAAAAGTACAAAGACCTTTGGGAATCGAGAGAAATATGTTCCCCTCTATATTTTTAACTGTAAACTCTGGTCCTAATTTCCTTGCTGCTTTTATGAAAAATTCAAAGCTATATCAGGCATTAAAATGACAAATTGGCTGATTTTGTCTGTTGTTATAAATATGGAGCACTATTTGCTTGTCAGGCAGCTTCATAATTAGCAGCGGTCTATGTGGTATCAAGGCAAGAGATCATCAGATCAAGTTTCTTGTTTATTCCACAGCCAGCATCTTCCCTATTGCTAATGAAAGTGTCTCCCAGGGACTGGCATATCTGAGCCTGGCAGCTATGTAACATCACTCTTTGAGCTTCACTTCCATTCCAACCCTCATTCTCACTTGGTTTTTGATTGTATCCTGTACTTATAAATATGTCCTTTTATGAAATATGTTTTCAATAGTGCTTTTTAAGGCAATGCAAAACAATATGTTTTCTAGTAATTTTTTGTTCCTGATAAGTGTATTTTTGTCGGGTGTGTGTTTGCATCATCCTGAACTGTGGTCAGGTTTGTTCTTTTGTGTGGACAGAGCATGTATGTTCATAAAGAGAAAAAGCAAGCCATCAGGTTCCTGGTAGTTCAGACTTTGCCTTCTGTTCCTTGCCAAAGCTGGAAGATTTTAGCTGGGGAAAGCAAAATGTCTCTGAAAAGAAATGATTTAGTGAGGAAAAGAATTGCAAATAATGCAAAGATAGAAATGGGATTCCTTAAGAGATTCTGTGCTTTCATTCACTAAAATTTCCCCTGCAGAAAATCTCTTCTTCTTACCTTTTCCCAGTCCAGCCTTCATATTGTTGTTGTGACTGCTTCTGCACGATGTGAAGAAGCTGATGGTTCAGTATAAGCAATAAGATCACACGACTTTTGATACTGGAGCACTGGATCAGTTGTCATGTCATGACATACATATTCATAAACTAGCAGGCCTTGTAGTCAATTTATGCATAAGGGACTGATAAGAAAAAAATTGATTTATGATGATCTCAAAAACATGGTCTCCAAAGATGTATTCTGCAGCTTTGAGACCTACAGTTTAGGCTCTATTAATTTTAAAGTGCTGTCTGGAATTATCCATCTGTTTAAAGGTTAACTGTCTTTACACTTTTGAAATGGGTAGTTCTGTTTTGTTCTTGCTTTGTTCATGCCTCTGATTTATAAATTATTAAATCTATCACTGCACAAAAATACTGAAATTGGTTGCCAGATTACAACGTCTACTTATTTCAAACTTTCTTTAGCAACTTCCTGATATTATCTTAAATACTCCCTGTTGAATGCTGGGAGGAGGAGAAATGTTGAACGCAATGGTGTGTGTTGTACAATAAGCTTCCTGCAAGAAAACATCATTATTATTACACAAATATTGCCCAGAGGAGCACAAAGCTTTCAACACAGCACTGTACCAGACAAACCTTATCACGTGGTCACACAGTGAGAAAGATGGTAGGGTCTGCTGGTTGAGAAACAGCTAGAGATGAGACCCTAGATTGATCTTTCATTTTTTTGAGTGTAGCAGTCAGGCTATAATGTTTGGGCTTTTTCTCTTTTTTTTTTTTTTTTTTTTTCCTATTAGGGCAACTGAGCTAGTTACTCTTTTGGGAAGATGTTGGAGGAAAATTGGGAAGAAGTGGGGATAGTAATGTGCTTGGGGGGCTTCCAAACCCATGTGCCTCCCAGCAGGCACCCACCATCCCTTGCTGGAGACTCTGTAGTCTGAGTGAACAGCAGAGTGGCAAATGACTGAGGTCCATGGTTCCACTCACAAAGACTATTACTGCATGAGAATAGGTTGGCTTTATGATGCTTCTTGACAGTAATTAATCCACAGGTGACAATCACAAAGTTCTCATCTCTTGTGGAGAGGACTCTTTTGCCAAGGCTCTTCAGCAGCTGGGCAGTTGTTTTCATTTTTTGCATTTGAAAAGACAATCTAAGAACATACAGCTAGCAGAGAAAAGTGTGTGAATTTCCAGTTTTCTTTTGTGTTGCATTTGCATGCACATCTATGGGTTTCTGTGCTGCAGCTCCCTGTTGTCAGTGCTATCTGAGCATGCTGATCCATTTTGAAAGGTACCTAAGATGATCTTGGTAACTACTGGGCAGTGACAATTGTATTTAAGTTATGATGTCTTGTCTTGCCTTCGTGTGTATTTGTCTATATTTGTTTGTACAGAGATTTTTTCCTGCATAGCTAAGCTTTAAAAAAATCATGCTATTAATTTTCTAAGTTGATTTTGGACTCTTAATTAACTTTGGCTGCAGCGTACAAGCTCCAGCAGAAACTTCCTCTCTCAACGCACAGGAGACCTATCCTTACATTCCCTGCTGCTTTTGGACAGATTCTAACCCAGGAGAGCCATTTTGCTTGCCTTTCTTGCTGGATCAGCAGAAGCAGAAATATCGCCTTCAGTTCTCTTGTATATAGAATGAGTGGCTCAGCTTTAGCATAGTTCTGTGAGAAGACTATTTCATGGAAAAAGAAATGTGCCTTGCAGTATTATTCCATCCCACAGCTTGAGAAAAACTGCATGAGCATTCATCATCTGAAGGTAGTCAGCCCAGGGTGAAGAAGTTTGTTACACAGACTGATAAATGCTGAGCAACTACTGTTTCCAGAAAGTAATGTTCAGAGTTTCATATACTCAGTATTTGGATATTTGGCATTTGAATGTGTAAAACTGGAGAAATTCCCAAGAGAATACTGAATAAATACCTTATGATCTGGTCCATTAACTTCAATGGAGAGGTCAGCTCTAGAAGTATTGAAAATAGCTTTTTGCCCATATACAATTTGTTTTTCTTTCATTTAAAATTGAAAATGGACAGACTTTTTTCAAAGATGTTCTATTGCTAAACTAAATTATTTTAGTTTGTGTTGGAAATTGAAGTTCTTGGGTTTGAGTTTCTTGCCTTTACAATGTAAAGTTGAAAATTTCTACATAAAAAGACACTTTATGTGAAATAAATTATTTAAATGAACTTCTGATTTTCCAGTGAAAGCCCAATTATGTTGGAAAATTTTTAACCATTTTCCCAAGAGTAGAATCCTCAAGAGAAATGAAATATAGCTGGTATATTCTCAAAGAATCATAAAACCTATTCAAAGTTAGAGGATGCCTCAAGTGTTCACTTAATTTCCTTCTCATAGTATACAATGTTACAGGTGCAGAAGAAAGGTAATTGTTCAAATGATGGTAACAAAGAATTTAAATTATTATTATCAATATATTTTAAACAAGCATTGATTTCCAAACCATTGGCAAATAGTTGTTTCAGTGTAACTCCTTATGTGTGACTTTTACCCGAATCAGCTGTGTAATTTTTTTTTTTTTGTTGACTTTTTTTTTTCTCCTCAGATTTCAGTTAGGAGCAGGGTCTTGCTGTGCCAAAGCATGTGGGAATACAGGACTTAGCAAGAAGCTCCACAGTGAAGCAGTGAAGGGCATGTCATCTGAAGAATCCCATCTCAAAAGTCTCCCTAGACAACACGCTTCTTCACAGATTTCCAATGCACACTTAAATATGCTTTTGTCAGTGAACCACATGTTCTTTTTGAAGGGGGGTAACATTTGTAATTTCAGTTTTACCAAAGATTGCACACTATAGGTTGAACTTGCCAATGTGTATCATCCATGAATGTAAAATGTCAGTCTACAAATTACCAATCTCTTCCTGAAGTGCTATGGTCTGTGAGCAGACAGGGTTTTGCTTTTTAAACAAGAAGCAAGTAAGTGAGATCCTGTTGTAGCAGATAATTGCTAAAACCAAACCTCATGGCTGTGATTGCAGGAACTGTTGTGATAAATACAGGTAAAAATTGCAAGTCTGAAAATAAAAATGCATTTATTCAAGAGCTTTTCATGGCCACAATTTAATTGAAAAGGATGCTGAGATCTCATTACTGCTGAAAAGGTCTCCTCACTATGTGGAAATGTGGACAAAAAGCAATAGAGGAGAGATGAACATTGCAAACATTGGCCTGCTTCCTTTGACTCTTGATTAGTCTGAGGATGAGGAAGATTTGCACACCCATCTGCAATCTCTGGTAAATATTGACTGCTAGGGAGCAATGCCATGCTGCCAGCTCGCTGCGGTGCCTTCCTTTGTCCCTGCCAGATTGTGGCACTACAGATAATGGCTGCCCTGCACATGGAAACTTTCATCATTAATTTAAGGAGCTTCAGATACTTTAGCCACAGCTCATTTGCTCAAACCAAGGTATCTAGGACCATCTGAGATGCCCCGGGCATCCTTCTGGTCCCTCAACTGCCAGGGTTGGCTGTCTCCCACAGGTCCCTTGTCATATCTCCCAGTTACCATGTGAATATTTAGGAAATCTCTAACTGCACAAGCTACTTTTGTCCGAGACACTAAATTATGCCCTTTCTGTGTCTGTGTCTGAGAACACAGCTACTACACAATGATAGAGCCATGGACAGTCAGACACTTGCCTGACAAGCACTCCAAGAAATTTAGAAGCATTGTGGAAAAATTTATTGCAGTATCATCCTGATGGAAGCACCTCAAAATCTAAGGGAATTCAGGACAAGTGGTCCTCAACCTCATGACAGTGGTAAATACTTGAGGCACTCCTTTAAAAATTTTGGAAGCTGCAGTGTTTTGCAGAATGAGATTTGATTCTTCAGTCAGAAGCTTGAACTTGACTGGTCCCAGTAAAAGAGCAGAAAGCTGAAAACAAAAGCTAAGGGAAAAACTATCAGCTTCCCTAGCAGGGAAGGTAGCGCTGTGAGCACAGCTAGAAGCTTGCAGGAGGGAGGTAGGGATGAAGAGGTGTGTGCATGTTCAGTAAAGTGCAAGGCCTTGTCTGACATTTCTATGCTCCTCCTTAAGGTCTGTAGGGCTCCGAGACCCTATCCTGTAACCTGTAACCTGTGAAAAGTGCAGAGTTAAAGCTTTTTAAGCAAGTGAGAGGTCAGATTAGAAACCAATAACCAGTCTCAGCTCAGACCTGCTGCTTGTGTGGGAGGGTGGGTACAGAGAGAGGGGAAACTTTCTGTCAAGAAACATGCCAAAGCTATTTCTCCTGCCTTTAGAGCTCAGGAAGTGCTTATGGAAGAGCAAGGAGGACAGGCTGCACTTGTGGTGTGGCTCTCCCTGGGCTGCCATTGATCTGCCCCTGGGGATGGATGGCTGGAAAAGAAATCACAACTGAGCAAGTGGCATTAGCCTTGAAATAATTCCTTAGGACTTGTATCCTTTCCCGCTTTCAGGTAATGCCTGTGAAGCATGCAGAACAATAACAATTCCATTTGTCTGGGAAGTACTTGGAATTACAGCTGCAAGCATCAGCAAGCAGCACTGGGGACCATGAGCTGTTTCCCGTCTGCCCCAGATGCCTGCCTGAATCTTGCTGTTCCTTCATGTGCCTGCCCACGGAGGGGCCTGGGGAGTGGCAGGTCACCTCAGGTGTTTGCTGCTGCCCTGAATTTGGGCACAGCAGCTGCGATGGCACCAGCTACCCACCAGCAGTAGGCAGCCTGAGCGTGGCCCCCAGCACTTGTGACACAAGCCAGCCGGCTGCTCCCATCACCTCTGCTCTTGGGTCACTTGCACAGCATTTTGAGTCCAGATGCACGTAGGCAGTGCTTGGATAATAGTTGGGAATAAACAGGCATGGGCTCAGCTGAAGTCTTATTCTATTGCAGTTTCAGTCACTTTACACAGAAGTCTTAATAGCTGATGTAATAAAGCTGATGGCCAAAATAAGTTTGACTTAGGGCAAAGAGAAATTAGGAGGACACAGAAAACATGGAATTTCCCCACTGAAGCAGCTGACAGCAAACTTGTTAGGATACCATTTACTAACAATAGTGCTAGGAGTAGTGACCTATCTGAGGATATTTTTCCAATCCTTCCACCTTTTCCCTGCTCCTACTCCCTCTTTCTGTTCAAAAAGATGTTTTCCTGCTGGATGCTGGTTCAAAACCTCTCAGAACTTGTGGGGCATGTTTTTTGTTAAGTGCCAGGTGGTGAAATAAAAAAAGACAAGCGCAGAGAGACTTTTTGTTACTGTGATTAATTTTCACATTCTTACAACTCCTGATCCCGGCTGCATCCTGATGTGGAAGATTCAGCATTTAAATAGCATTCAGGGGTTACTATTGATCATGGGGCTGGGGGGGAGTGCATTTATTCCTCCTGGATTACTCCTTTTCCTGCTATGTAATTATTTGTTTCCACTTGTAGTGGTTTTTGTTATTTAGTGTTTAAAAGTAGTTTAATTAATCTCTCCTGTTGTTGTTATTTTGAAAATGTGACAGACACTCATGAGATAGATAACAGATTGATAAAGAATACTTGAGGGGACCCTGAAGTGCTCATCATTTGCTAGGTAGGGTATGTTAAACATAATACTGGTAAGATCAAGCCCTCCAGGACAAAAAATGAAAGAGGCATTTAATTGGAACACTTAGCAATCACAAAACCAAGACAGAGGTTAAATTGTTTTGAGCAAGAGAAATTAATACATTAAAGGTTACATTTCCAACTGTGAGGCTGCAGAGCCAGGCTCTTATGCAGTGTCAGAATTACATAAGGCAGAAGAAATGGCTCTGAAATGATTGTGGAATCATTAACAAAAGCCAAGGCAGAGTAAGACATTTCCCAGCAGGAGGGTGTGAAGAAGAATAAAGACATGGAGAGAGCTCATTAAGAATGAATTGCAGACCATAAACATTTGAAACCACTAAGTGTGGAGTTCTATCTGTTATCTAATGACTCAGAAATTATAAAACTAGCAATGACTTTCAGAAAAGGAGTTGACTTTGCAGGAGGTTGTTTGCCATTATGAAAAAAAGGTAATATTTTTTTCTAGTTGGGGAAAAAAATAAAAATCCTTCATCTTTGTAAATCAGCACAATTTAAACAACTTCAGCTATACCCCAGAGAGATTTCCTTCTGTATAATTACACATTGTCTCAGATTTAGTAACAAGGATGTTGAAATGGAGGAACTGCATAGAGGATGAAGGAGGAGACAAGTGGTTCATTTCTTACTGTCTGACTGCAAATGATTAACCTCTTCATCTTTGAAAAGATCTAGCAAGTGCTGAGAACTCCCTAATTAGTAGGAATTTAATTTTCCTCATTTGATTAAGGTCTAGACCAGTCTTTTCCTGATAAACAAATGATAGTCAAATAAACAAGGGTGAATTTAATCCACTGACCAAACTCTGTTTGGTTTATAAGATGCAGTCTCAGCAGATCTACACATAACACAGAAGCTGGCAGATTATCTGGCACAATAAGCTAATTTTTAAATTTAAAAAATGTAAGATCCAACCACTGCACCAAGATACCTTGGCATTCCTCCAGTCTTCCCAAATGCTTTTGTTTTCTGTGGGTTGGATTTATAGTGAAGAGGTTTCCAACTAAGCATCCTATGGGATGAGTTGAGGGAGGAATAGGTGAAGGAGCAAACAAGCAGGTTTAAAAAGTTGCAAGAAAGAAATCCCCAGGGCGAAAAGAAGTTAGAGGTTTGGGAAAAGAACTGTGAGGAAAATGACCACTACAGTTTACTAACAGGTTATGGAAAAGTTACAAAAGCAGATCAGCTTGATCTACCCCAAATTCTTTTGGTTTTTAGTTCTCTGCTGATATGGAAATCTTGCACTGTCCTAAAAAAACCATTTTGCTATCTTCATTCATTCTCTATTTTACCAAAATAAAATTTTAAGAAATTAATGCTTTATTAAAAAAAAAAAAAAAGAAAAATTGCTGAAGAACACAAATTCATCCACAAATTCACCATAAGTTCATGAGTGTCATGGTTTACCTATATTTGCATTCTCAGGCAAATAAAACTGGCAAGCCAAAGTGCTATCCCATTCTGGTGTGAAAATGGAGAATGACAGCCTCTGGGAGAAGGCAGGCAGCAAGGGGATGACTGTAGAAAGGTCAGTGGCAGAATTAGCTTTCCTACAGTAGGAACAAAAACTTCTCTTTCCAGGAGGGTGCAGGGCTGGTTAAATGCATACAAGGTCCATTTAATGTATCTAGCCTATAAAATTGGCTGCTACTTTCTGCCCAGAATTTATTTTGATGGTTGAATGACTTATGGTTCCAATTAAAAGCAGTTAGATGTCTGAGTTGGAGACTGGCTGTGCAAAATATCTCTCCTTTGTTGGCTTCCACTTGTATTTTAAAAGTACACATATTTGAACAGGAATAGAAGCTACAAATAATTTAGATGAGCTGAATTTATCTAAATTTGCTGGTTGGACAAGCTGGGCTTTGCTCTCTTCTCCAAGAGGGAAGCTGACCCACCATTGCTGGCGCCTTCAACTGCAAATGGGCTCAAAGCAGGAGGTGACATTGTGGTGTCAGTCACAACCCTGCTGTGTACTGGCCCGAATAGAAAATACCCTGTCTACAGCAAGGACTGGCCTGGGGATTTTGCTGCCAGAGAGAGTGTTCCCTGTGCCATCCCAAAGCCACTCACATGGTGAAATGTCAGTAGATATTTTTCTGCTTCTAATACTTTGCTCCCCTTGGCAAGTACCACATCCACCTGTGTCATTAGAGAGACAGACCCTCTTGCAGTGACAGGGAGAAAAAGGAAAAAAAAAGGCAGGGAGGAATTTTATTAGCTTAAAATAGAGGCAAATGTTGTGGGACAAATTCAGTTCCTTCTGAAAGGAATGCTCTCCTGTTGTTACCAAGAGACATGCAAATTAAAATCAACAGTCCTGGACGTGACGGGGACATACTGAGGCAAGGTGCATGGGTAAAATGGCAACAAAAGCATATGTCCTTTCTGGCATTGTCCATCAGCACGAGATATTCCTGAGGAAATATTCAAAAAACTGTGTTTTGTAAGGATCTATGTTAAGATCACAAAGTTCAGCTTGTCATTCAGACTTCAAAAGGGGAGCTCGTTTGTGAATGGAGGAGGAAAAGGTCTGGAATTCATAAGAATGGGAGGGAAAAAAAAACCCAAACGACCCTGAAATTTCTTTAATGAATAACCGGGATGGAACAGCTCCAGCAGGCAGACTAGAAGTGACAGTCAAATGTAACATATCACTCAGGACACCATCAGGCATTTCTCCCCTGCTGCTATTTGAGGATCTCTGGATGCTGCAGGAAAATGTTTATTGTGGTGCAGATTTGCTGCAGAGTGTGCAGCATGCTGCAATAACAGAGATATTTCCAATGGTCTTTGCTGCAATACCATGTACTGTATGTACTTAGCTGAAATCAATGGGACATGTAAATGAGAATAGGCAGAATCCCTTCCACAGCGAGGAACAAAGCATATGTGCTATCCTAAGCAAATAAAAGGATCAGCTCGTGCAGGATACACAAAGAGCTGTGACCGCACTGTACCATGAGGGGTCTGTTGTGAAGTTCAATATGTGTAATTTCCTAGTGGTTTGGGCAGGACAAGGGGAACTTAATACAAAGCAAGTAAGATCTTTACACGCTTCTAGCAGTGAATATTAGGTAAAGGCATAAAACAGAGGTTTGATGAAAATGTCTGTGATAGGAAAGCAAAATCTTTAATGGGAGGGGAAAAAAGAAAGGTTGCATATATATAACTACTGAATAAACAAATTATATGTCGAGTCTAAATGATGAATTGCCCTGAAGAAATATATGGAACAGGCCAAACTGGAAAGAAAAGAAAGAGCATATTTCAAGGACAAGACAAAACCAGACCCTAAAAGAACCACGATTTTGAGAAATTCCCCCCTTGAAATAAATGTCCTTCTAAATATCCATATGCCCCTGACTAAACAAAATTCAAATAATAAAATAAAGCAAAACCCAGTTACTTAAGGGAGAGATGAGGGTACAGAAGAGGGAGGGAGGGAAGAAATACACCAGATAAAGAGGAAATATACAGTGTAATATTTCATCTGCTGATATACCACAGTGAAACATAAACTAATCCTCATTCATATGGGAATATTCACTCAGAATTTACTTGTGGCTTTGGTACTTTTTCTTGACTGGTTAGGTTCCAGGTATTCTGGAAGACATGGAAAATTTGAAAACACAAATGTAGATAAGAATTAAGTGTATCAATTCACTGTTGAGTTGCCAGTTCCTCTTTCTCCTATAAAAAACCCCCACACCTTACACATTGCATCCCTTTGTGCATGTATATAATAAAATAAATATGTTTAATGTAGTGCTACAGCTAGGGGTCATATGGATATACTTATATATATTCACACACAATACCCATTGCTCTGTTAAGTACAAGGGAAAAAAAAATTTCTTTTGAAGACCAAAAGTCAGACCCAAGGTAACAAAAGTAAAGTGTAATTTACCCTGTAGTTAAAAACCAAAGGAGTCTTTTTACTAGGGGGCTGCTGGTTCTATTCATGCTATTCCAGAAGAATATAAAAGAGACGCTTTGGGATTTTGAAGAAAAAATTCACAACAGTATGTCTTTACTTTTTTTTTTCCCTTCAACCAAGACATCTTTTGCCGGAGTCCTTTATCTAGAGCTTTGTATACATATTTTTAATCCTATACAAAAATGATAGGATGTCAAGAAGGATCTATAATAACACCATTTTTTTTATTTCACTTCAAAGACTTGGCAATTTCTGATCCATGTGACATTCACACTCCTTCAGGGTCAAACAACATCTTGCAGCCTTCATAAAATGATTAAATATTTTAAACAGCTCCTGCTTATACCTCCATCGCCCCTCGAGACTGATACTGTTATCGTTTTTGTCAAAGCCAGTTTCCATCCGCATTTGTCATTCCTGCTTGCATTTATGAGTTATCAATCGCCACGTCAAAATGCAAAATAACTGATGTTCTCTGGGCGGGATTGGATGGTCTATCTGGGGCTTTTAATCAATGCTGATTTTTATTTTCCATACCCATACATAAATCTTTACCATTCTGGGCCACATATAATGCGTTTGTACAAAACGCAGTGACAGAAGCAGTAGTTATATTATCAAACATTATACCTCGGGGCTAACTGAGTATCAAGGGCTTTCAAAAGGGAACATTGGGAATTACTGTGCAGGAGAGATGGCTGCAGGAGAGAATATAAGGGATTGGTTGTTGCCATTTATAAATCAACATCATGCAAGCTAATCCTTCTCACTTAAATGCAGCCCAAATACTTTTCCCGATACTCTGAAACTCAGCCCTATCTATTTTTTTTAAAGCATGCATAATGCACACGAACAATGGTTATATGCATTTTCTTATTTCTTGAACTTTTCCCTAGGGATGTATATAGAAACCATGCTGCCGTGTTGGTTTTTTCTCCCCAAGGCCTAGAAGCCAGTAAATATCCTCTTTTTAATCATACCTGAATTATTAGAACTCTCTCCACCCCCATTTTTTTTTTGTATGAGCCACTATAATAAAAGGGAATGTGTTTCATTCATTAAAAAGGTATCTGCCTTGTTTATTCAATGAAGATTGCAGTCAGCTATAGGAATGGCTCATCGCCCATTCAAAGCAGGCTCCAAGGGCCAGGGCAGGCAGAGTTTGGAGTCAGGACTGCAGAGGAGCCGAGTGCTGGGTTCCCTGGGAAAACCAGGCACCACTGCAAGAGAGCAAAGGTGAGGGGAAATATTCTGCCTCCTTTGTAGGGACATCTGTGTGTGCTGCATGGAGCACGTCTTTGCCAACTGAAATTGCTTTCTAGCTGGAAAGTTGTCCATATTGCTAATGGTAATAGTATTGTTACCAGTGTTGAACTAAGCTGTTTGAGAATGAGACACGCTTTCAGACTTGAGGTCGGAAAGTTGCAGGGAGTAATCATGCCTGTGAAGCTCTTCCTTCCTGCTTTCAATGCTGGCAAATCTGAACTGAAACCTTGATAACATCTGTGAGATAAGGGGCTGTAAGTGGTGAGCAGTCTCTTTTCCTCCTCTTTTGTAACTAAACTTTCTGCCATGGGACCAAAACTTTTTTATCAAGTTTTCAGTAAAACATTTTTCTGAATAATCCACTTCTATTATATGGTTTTCCCTATTGTGTACATAGGCTTAAAGAAAACATGTTTATAAGCCTTTTTTACTGAACTGCTAAAGGACAGTCACTCTGGGCATCTCCTGCAGGAAAGTTACCAAAAATTCCCTCTACTACAGACTAATACGTTTTATTCTTCATTAACTAGGACAAACAGGAGAGTCTTTGAATTACAGCCCTACTATCTCAGGGGTCATCCTATTTTATGTTTGTGACAAACTACAGTGTTTGTACTATGGCCAAAATAACCTTGATCATACATTCCTGCTCTGAGTCAGGGTGAAAGTGTAATGCAAAAATTAGGTTAAGAGGACTAGAAGAAAGGTCTCTGACAACCCTTAGGGAGCTCAGCATTACCAACCACCATTTTCCAATGTCTGTAAAAGTTTTCCAAGAAAAAAAGACATAGACAATACTGTACCATATTGAAGCATAAGAGGCACCAAGGGCCAAAGTTTATTCTGTTACTTTTTCTGAATATCTATGCCAAACCCATGAAGTACCTATATGCAAATCCCTGTTGCAAAGTGTTCCAATTGCCCTCATTTTGCTCTTCAAGTATGGGTGAAATATTATTGTCCTTAAACCCCAAGCTGCCTTCAGAGCAGCTCACTTCTCACAGTGAATAGAGAACTCAATTCTCTACCTCCTGAGGCTGGAGTTAGAAGACCCTGTGTTGAGTGAGGAGAGCACTCTCGTCATCTCTGGGAGTGGAAACGCTGAACAGAAAATGTGACAACAACCAAAAACGTTGTAGCTGCAAATGGGTCTGTAGCCACAAACATCTCTCTGAGGATTTGGAGAGAAGAAAGCTAAAATGAAGACTAACACATGGTTTGAAGACTAATAGTTTATATAGCTGTGAGCTGTACAATAATTAATTACACATGGTGTTTTAATTAAGAGAAGAGAGGTTATCTTTTCTCTAAGCTTCAAGAGGAACCCTTACTGGTATCATCCTTCAATCTTAATGAATCAAACTCCCTCTGATAATGATACAACAACAATGCACTACCTCAGTCAAGTTTTAGACCCTCAAATAGCAAAGTAGTAGAATGTTGCCTACTTGCCTTGAAGGATGAACAAATAGCCCTCCTAGAGCACCAACACATTTTTTACCTCATACTAGTTAGTTTGAAGCTGACTTCAGACATGAGAGTGCTTTTATTGGTGTAATTGAAGGGAGTTTTGGTCAATGCATGCTTTTCCAAAGCAGGACCCAAAGACCTGCACCCTTGATGAGAGTGTGGAAAGACTTGTGTAAAACTTAATGAGGTCCAATCTGGAAGAAGTAGCCTTGCTGATCTGGTGGTGTGCATAGGGCAAGGTTACAACAGCCTCTTATCTTCATATCTGCTCTATAGGTAAGGGTCAGATTATATATTAGAAAAGAAATTTTGACTGAAGGAGTGGTCAGGCCTTGGAATAATTTGATCAGAGATGTGGTGGAGTCACCACCTCCAGAATTGTTAAGAAGTGTCTGGCTGTGGCACCTGGGGATTTGGTTTAAGGGTGATTATATTGGTGCTGGGTTGATGGATAGGCAAAATGATCTTGAATGTATCTTCCAATGTTTATGATTCTGAGATTCTATACCTCAGTGTTCAGACAGTTTTCTGTATGATACCCTGGAGATCTGGAGCCCCAACAGGTTTTTTGGTGATGGCTGTCCTTGGTAAACCCCCTGTCTGGTGGATCTGCAGTTACTACAATGCAGTTTCTGCATCTGTGCTGGATCAAAGTCCCCTTCCAAGGCTGTTGGTCAGCCAAGAGCTAGAAGATGCAATTTCAGGTTTGGGCTTTCCTTTTTGTATGGCAGCAACATAGCTCTGCTAGATTACCAGAAGTGTGATGTCAGCAGAAATCTCTGCTTTTGCAGGTGGTGAGAAGTAAGGCATCCTACTTAGATTGTGTCCAGTGGTGCATCTGAAACTGTTCTACAGGTGAGAGGAAATACAGGAGATAGTCCTTTCTCCAGGAATGTGTGCAGAGGACTTTGGTTGTGAGTTCTCCACTTGATATCTACCTTTATCCATTATATGGCCTTGTCTGTGTCATCCAGCTTCTTTCCAGCTCTATGCTCTAAGAGACTGAAAGGAAACTACCACACTTACAACTCAAAGCTAGTGCCTCAAATAATTTTGAATAGGACACTGACTCATGTAGCCTTGCTGAAGTCAGTGGGGTAATTTGTATAGTATGAACGATTTGGTGTGAATAAAAATACATGAATAAAGCCTCTATTTTGCTTGGATTCCTGGTGATGAGGCTTGTTTGACCTGAGCAGGCAGTCCTCATTTTTAATTCCAGTTTAGACTCTGCAGATGTAGTTAAATTCTCTTAGTTCTCCTGTTT
The DNA here is from genome assembly GCF_050655825.1 of Lonchura striata. Lineage (NCBI taxonomy): Eukaryota > Metazoa > Chordata > Aves > Passeriformes > Estrildidae > Lonchura > Lonchura striata. Next base: position 98,841,560 of record NC_140704.1, on the reverse strand, counting down.
CTGCTGATGGTTGGGATCATCAATATTTTGGATCTCATTTTGTTTGTAATGTATTTTATCTGGCAGCTGTGTCTCCTGCACTCTTCTCTGGCTTGCCTGGATGAGTGGGTGGTTCTCTGACTCTTGGCATTCATTGATTTTTTTTTAAACTTCTCCTTTTGGCTTCCCATTCTCTGCAGTGGAAGTCACATTAAATTCACTTTAAATAGCTTCTCTCAGTTTTGGCCTTCAAAAAAGATGGATTATTCTGAATAGTTTTAGTTATAAAGTGCATTTTCTTTCCCATAGGATTCTGAGTAGCAAATATCCATGTGTGTCAGAGACCAGCAATGTTGCTAGGCTTCTGGGACCCTTTGGAAAATAAAGACAAAGCTCTCACTAATCACCTTTATATCTATCTGTGAAACTTGCTTTTGAGTCACTAATCTGCAGATGTTACCTAATGCTTAGAGTTTGCTGTTTTATTAGTTGAAAGTAGTATCCAGTGGAAAAATAACATGAAGCTTCCCCCATCTCTCCTTCTGCCAGATTCATCTACCTCAGTGGGAACTATACCTTAGTTTTACAGGTGGAATCAACTTTATCTTTTACGAGTATATGGTTTGTGGGTGCTGAAGGCATGAAGTGTTAAACAAAAGATCTTGTCTTTCATTATCACTGCTCAAATTAATTATGAACCTAAATTTTCCCGGATTTGTCAGTCCATCCATCTTGAGGAAAATATGCCAGCACCTCTGAATTTGCATGGTTCCTACAAGCTTCTACCAGGACAAAAATAAATCGACCTTCAGACATGTTCTTTACTGTGTCAAGTCAGAATTTTCTTCCCCACCTTGGCCACTCCTAAAATAATGAGTGTCAAAAATTCCAGGAAGTCTTTGCAGAAGGAACTGAGATTTCACAAAAATATTCTTTGCTCATGCTTCTGAGTTAAGTAGTAATAAAGATGCTCTACCCTAAGTCTTTTAGGCACAGGAAATTTATAAACAGAATGAGAGAGAGGTTTACTGCTTTAAAATTAAGTAAGGATTCTCATTGCTAGATTATCAGCCATTTTGCTAAAATGTGTAAAATGACAAGGGTTTGTCTTTATCAAAGAAAATGTTCCATCTTGGGTCATTTAGAAGTGGCTATAAATATAGGCATATTATCAATATCTAATCTGAATAGCTGTTCTTGCTAGAGGACACAGTGCTTAAAGTGCTTTGTTTTCTGATCCCACTCACTCCCACAGATTAGTTCTTGTGGTGTGAAAACCTCACAGATTTTAAGGTCCACTATTTAAAGGCCAACCCTCTGTGTCCACCCAGCACCTCCATCCTGCCTAATGAATGCTTGTAGACTGCGGGGGGGAACCTTCACTGTGCCTCCTTGGGGAGAAATGTGACTTACTCCAGGGTCTCATTCCTCTGTGCCATACCTGTCCAAATTGTGCCGTGTCCCCGACACTTTTTCACAGGCAGAGCTCTGCTGGTTGCAGGGTGTTTGACATTGTCAGGTTCATGAAGAAAATTAGTAAACCTCACATGTCTCACCCATTTGGGAAGAATAACAGAGTCTCCAGAGATTACACCATGGCCAGAATAATGGTTCTGTATTCAGCCTTTTGGGACTTTTCAGTTCCATAATAAGACAAAGGACAATTATATGGCCTCGGCAGCCAAGGCAGGGTCTCATGATTCCTTCTGCTATGTGACTGAAAGAAGAGTCCTGAATAAGCCACTAACTCTACTACATGAGTCTTAGTGGGATAGGGAAAGAGAAGACTGGCACTGACTTGGTTCTCTGAAGAGGTCTTGGCTTAATTGCTTTACTTGTTTACATTTAAAATATCAAATACTTACAAAATAAGAATGGTAACACAACCAGAAATATCTGCTGTATACCAGAATATGAAAGATATTTTCTGGATTGAGTGATGTAACTCTAAATTGTGGGGTAGATTGACCTTTGTCTTTCCTTTTAATTATTGTGTATTTTCCCCAAAAATATCACTCATTTAGCCTAAAAATAGCTATTAATTTGCTATCAAAATAAGAGGCTTGTAAGTTGGTTGATTCAAATAAATTACAAACCTATGATTTCCCTGAGCTTAATCCATATAAGTAAGAACAGAATTAAAGTGAAATTCAGGTCTCTAGGAAAAATAATTTTCTTTCCAGTGGGGTCATATTTTCATGCATTATTCTTCAGTGAGTTGAAATGTCATAGCACCATTAATTTTTGTTGATCTAAAAAAAAATCATCATTTAATGTTCAGATCCAAAGTGTCTGAAAACAAACTAGCATAAGGCAAGTCTGAGTGCTGGATAGTTATAACATGGGTGATCATTTTGAAAACACCTCCTTTGCAGGAGAAAGGGTTGCCAACATCACATTCCTGGCTAGAATTTACTGTGGAAAAACTGGCAACATATAATATGTGACAATTACAGTTAATTTTATTTGAGAGTGTCAGAATCGGCACCTGGAAGGTCACAAGGACCTTACCAATATTTAAGTGAAGAAATACATTGCTGTTAAAAAACAAGGTCCAAAGATCTTAAAACTTTAAATATGAAAAATGGAGAGTGTAAAAAAGCAATATGGGAGAACTGCAGAGAGGAGGAAGAGACTGTGGAAGTAGTCTGTGGACAGGACTAAGGTAAGGTGAAATAAGCCTGATAAATGTGGAAGTGTCAATAGCAAGCAAACAGAAGATAGCCTGGTATGTCTATATATGTGTATGTGTTGGAGGATTTTAAAAGATCCAAGTGAATGCAGAAGCTTGGTAAATCAAGTAACTTTTGGTCACATACTTTACAACTCTGAATCTGAACTACACGCAGATACTGTTACAGACCACTGAGAGTCTGTCTACCAGGAAATACTCGTGGCTCTGTTTCATGGTTCTAGGAGCATCTCTTAATGGCACATAGTTAACAAGAAAAAACAGCAGTTTCTGAACAGCTTGTGTTCCTAGACTTCCATTCCGAATACATACATTCTTTCATTACCTGCAGAAAGATGACGAACAAGTCCAACCCAAAGTTTCTCCACAACACAGCAGATAGATACCTTTTTATTTTTTCCTGAAATGAATGAAAAGGTATGTATGATTTTTAACCTTATTATAATTAGGGGAGTTTGGTGTCTCTGACAAGAAACATCTCCTTCTAGCTTTAAGTGTGGGGGGCAGGGGGAAGCAGCCAACTGCATTTGGGCACCAGAGTGATAGGAGCAATGAGACATTTAAAATAAAATAAAAACCCTGTGTTATGACAAGTGACTAAAACCCACAAATGAATGCAGAAATCTGCTATTTAATGTAGTGTATGCTGATATTTAAGCAGGTTTATATCTGTCAAACAAGCCTCTTTTCTAAGACTGGCACAGACTGTTCTGCATTTGGTTTCCAGAATCAGCAAATTACATTGGCAGAACAAAGCTGTCATATTTGGTGGTATTTTGTTACATCCATTATCTCACTTAAGTTTAGACATCTCTTAGCAAAATCAGATCCCACTTAAAGACTGCCTTATTTTGCAACATTAAACAAAATGACAGGCTGCTTAAAAAAAAAAGTTCATTAGCAAGCAATGAGTTGGTGGAAAAACTGCACGGCTGCTTCAGATATGAAGAATGAAAGCATGAAGTGCTGTAACCTTTCCACAGCGGGCCAAGAGCATACATCAAGACTGTATTTGACTAAACAAGGGTATTAAATGGCTTCAATAAACAGAATTAAATGGAATGAAAAAAACTGAGGATACTTTGGGTTTGATTAAGGAGGTGTTACCTCAAGACCTGCTTGGAAGGGGTGGTACCATGCACCACTTATGTCTCAGTAGTAACACAAATTGGTCAGTCATAAATAGGAATATTGGAAAGTCTTTTCCAGCCAGAAGACAGTAGATATACAGCAAAACTATATGCAGGGAATACCCCTGCATACCCCTGCACACCCCTGTCTATGAAAAGGAAGGTCATAGCATAGTGTAGTGTTTCTTTTTGTTTTTATTTTTCTGAGCCTGCTGAGTGGTCAGCTTATCCTGAAAAGTGAAATTTGGTTTTAATTCAGTCTTCAGAAGGATAAAAAACTAGCTGCTATTCTGCAATTAGAGTCTGAGGGTAATGTTGGTGAGTTGCCACACTCTGGTTCAAGTACAGACCAGAGTGATAGAGCCATTTGGTTTTGAAATAGCTTCCCATTTCCTTGCCATCTTCTTGTCTACGTCCCTGTGTCATGGTTTGACATGGAAGTGAACTTTCTCAGGAAGTTGGGGTCAAACCAATCAGTGGTCAGGTTTGGATATGGGCACCTGGAATGACCACTGAAGGCTGGACACACCTCTGAGACCACAGGGGGTTAAAAGAACTCCCATGAGAACTGTCTCTTTGGTTCCGGTCATCGAAGGAAGCAGACTCTCCTCTGCTCAGACACAGGCTGGGTGTGGGATGGGAAGCCATGGGGCCTGGAGAGGTAGACCAGGGGGTGAAGGGTCTGGAACTGAGCCAGCTCCTGCAGACGGAAGGGTGGAGAAAATCTGAGATGTCTTTGTTCCCCCTCCCCCAGAGGGAAAGAGACAGACAGCCTGAAGGCACCTGGAAGTCTGCCAGCAGAGGAGAAGAAGAAGGTGGGAGAAGGTGCCCAGCCATGGGAGATGGAGTCCTGGGCCAAGATTTCAGCTGTTCGGGGAGTCTGGGACTTTAACCCTTTCCTGGGAAATGAAAGCTTTATGAAATATTACTCTTCTTGATTTGAAAGAGAAGAGAGACAATCTGGGACCTGAGATGTTAGAAAAAGGATCCTAGGTGGATGGAGATGACGGAGTGGCTTTTGGACAGACTTTTCTTGTTAGCCATAGACAGAACCAATTTCTCCTGCAACAGAGACTGCATTTTTAGGGGGATGCAATGGTGAGCCAAGAGACCTGCTTCAGCAACTACCAGCACAGGAGTGGAGTGAACAGAGAAAAGCTGAGGAGGATGTGGTGATGCCCTCTGTCTTCAGGAAGAAGAAGATCTCTGTTTGCACCCTCGGCCCCAGGGAAGGAGGAAAATTTGGGGAACTGTGGTCCCAAAATGAGAAACGGAACTGTTGTTTCTTTTGGTCCTTGGCAAAGCTCCTTAAAGGAGCCCTGTGAGAAATCTGTCCATGCACAGTGGTGAAAGCACTGTGACACGGAAAGGAGAGTGTCACACTGGCAGATTTTGTCCAGGCAATGCCACATGTGATGTGGAAACACAAGAGATGGCAACTGTGTTTCCTGGGGGTCACTGTCTATGGTGCAAGGGAGACTTCTCTCTCCTTGATGGACTGAGCATTGATTATCTGAAGGGTGATGACTTGATTGGGGGTCCAACTTGTGTCTCACTGTGGTTTGTTGGAGTTGGGTTGGGGGGAGGAGGAATGTTTTGGAAAATTTTCATTCTGGATTTAGTGTGTCTTTTATCACAGTAGTAGCTTAATAAAGTTCTTTCTCCTTTATTTCTAAACTTGGGCCTGCTCTGTTCTGTTCCTGATCGCATCTCACAGCACTTATTTGGGAAAGTGCATTTTCATGGGGACACTGGCACTGCACCAGAGTCAAAGCATGACACCTTGTAATAACAGACATGTCCTGGTCTGGCAATGGGGGATAAAGCACCTACAACACAGGGGAAGTGACAAGAATCAAGAACACCTTTCTGAGCTGGAGATAGAGTGTCACAGACACCTTTCTCCTCAGCTGCATTGCAAACATTCTGGCTGTAATAAGCCTGGCTGTAATAAGTGGTCTGTAGAGCAGCTGAGGAAACATGGGATTCATCAAGGGGGTAAAAGACATAACATGCCCCCAGGGGAAGGTACTACCAGATTCAGGTGGTTCTGCAAGGCAAACAGTATCCCAAGCACAGCCTTTGCCGGGACATGTCTTATGTGCAGATATAGGCTTCTTTCCATGGCAGCTAACACTGAGGGAAGCAGGAGCCTAAGCATAGATAGCTTTATCTTGGTCACTAATCAGAGTTTTTAACCTCTTAAGAAGTCTTTGAAAAAATTTACTGAGTGCTCAGAAAAGGTTCATTTCTATTCTCTTCTATTGTTTGCACCCTAAATAGTGCAAGGATTTGCATGGACCCATAATTACAGGGTTTGAGGATGACCTGTGTTTTCTGGTGTTTTGAATTCACTTCAGCTGCAATAACACAGATGAGAAAAGAATTTGCTGGCCAACCCTACCATTTTATCAAAATTCTTCCTTTGGGGTGTGCTCTGAAAAAGCGAGACTCATGTTTACCTATGGACATTATACAGCTCCCTCTGTTGCCCCATTCACATGCATATAGACAGTTTGTGTCTACTGAGGTGACCAGATGATCTAGAGCTGACTAAAACAGTTAATAAAGATAATTCGAAGTTTTGAACTGAGGCACATTTGCAAATGCCAGCTAAAAACCATGCTTGGGTGTGTGCATGTTTATGCACACACATGTTTATTAAGAGGGGCAGGAGAGAGAAGTTGCTTTTTTCAGAATGTGAATAATGTCATCGTTGATTTAATTAGCAAATTCTAGATGTGCTGACAAAGGAAATTTTCTTGGGAGATGCACTGTGTTGTGTCAGTGGTCTAAATGAATAGGCTGAGCTGAGTTCGTGGTAATAACAGATGAACAACACAACTCACCAAACCTCAAACAGTGCATAAATCAATTTGCTGAGAATTAACCACTTGCTTTAAAATTAGGGGTTACTTGACAGGGTTTCAGTGATTAGGTTGTCAGGGACCTGTATTTCTAGCTGGGATTTATCTTTCATGATATAAGTATATCCCCTTACAGGCAACTGAGTGAGTAGGGATAGCAATCCAATGCACCAGGCTAGTTAGGCAGCACGGCTTTATTCTTTGTAAGTACTAGGAGGCATTTGGAGGTGGACAAAGGAGGGCAGAACAGGGACACTTATCAAAAAGAAAATGTGCTGGCTTTGTGAACTACTAATAATGCCCAGGATATTAGTAGGAGAACTGTGAATGAGGGGAAGCATTTCAGAATCCCTGCACATCACATGGCCCTTCTGTGCAATAAGGAGCTTAACAGTTTGTTAAATGAGATGCCGAAAAATGTTCAATTATACAGAGAAATTAATGAAAAGCAGTAAGCCATTTGGAGGTCACTTCATCTTCTCAAAGTTGAACATTTGTGTGGTACACACAGTCAGGGCCACCATTTTTATGATTAAACTTATATTCCCATATACTTCAAACAATGGCAGATGGTAGACAGAGCAGTGAGATTAGGTACATATGGTAAAAGCGGGGGCAGAGGGGGAGGTATGGGATAGATGAAGCGAAGGATCACAGGCTCTGATGGACAAATCAGAATGCAAAAGATCAAAAAAAAATGTTCATAGAAATTGGCCCAGGAAATACCAGGTGTCATCTGTCAGGTCTATTTATTGCAGCAGTCCTGCCCTATTTTACTTAGACAGTAGGGAATGTCTATCCCCCTCATTCTCCTTTTACTGGAGATGTCTTTCACTGCTCAGGTACACTTATTTTCAGGTGGGTTTTCTGATTATTTTTCAAACAGCATTGCAGAATGATTATCCAGGCAGTTCCAGTGGTGTATTCCAGTTAGTATAGTCTCCTTTTGAGTTGGTTCACAGCTTGAATCCCCCTTATGGCAACAGCTCCCAGGTCATCTTTCTTTTTCTTTGCACCTATCTCATGAGGTGTGCCAAAGGAAATACCATACATATATCCTCGATTCAATTTCTGATGGAACCAGGAATCTAAAACCAGGAATAAAGTTGTAACGTCTGTTGCTGCACTGGCTCTGGCCTTGGTGTAAATGTGGGAAATGGAAAGATAGAAACTTCCACAGTCTGTAAAATAAAATCTGGCAAGCTCAAGAGCAGTTAATGCAAGGTTTTTCAAAGCAGTAGGTTGCCACTTGCTTGACATTACCAAAAATGTGGCTGGTAAACTTGTGTGCTTTCTTTAGAGCTCCCTTGTCCATCCTGTCATGGAGGGAAGTGTTTTTCTTCTTTCGTTTTCTCCTTCTCTTGTCCTTCCTTTCCATTCTCTGCCTTGCACCAAGCAAATTTTAGCATTTGAGTATTCAGCTATGCCTTAGCATTCTTTCTTCTGCTGGAGCTTCTTGTCCCCTCGTCTGTAACTACTTTTTCATTTTCCCTGTCCATAGCTTCCATCTTACTGTGATGTCTTTCTCATTCCCACTGCCTTCTCATGTGCTGTATGAGTTTCTGCTTTATTTAACATTTTCTGCTGCTTCTCTTTGATCACCTTTGAGAACGCAATAATTACTTCTAGGCATTCTGGGCCCTGGATGTTGTACATGCCTTGATCTCTCACTTCTGCCCTTTCATTTGCAGTAATTCATCCTTAGCTGAGTTGCAGGCGCTCGTTTGCAGTCACTCATTTACCTTCATTTGAACTCAGAGTCCCAGAGCTCTCAGATCAAGATAGCTGTTCAGGCAACATAGGGGAACCCAAAATCATCCAGGTACTCAAACACACATCTCTTCTGTGGGTTTAACCCTCCAAAATGCAAGAGTGTACTCAATGACTGCCTTCGTAGTGGTGGTTCCTACCTGAATCCTATGAAAATTTCCTGAAGTTCCAGCTGGAGTCTGAAACAGGTGTTCCTGTGGGTACCAAAGACTAACCAGTGTTAGTCATCTGCAATACTTCTCATAGCCTCTGTATAAATATATCTTCCCTTGCTGAGCAGGGAGAAATCTACCAGCAGCCTGAATGAAGTAGTGGTTACTACAATGAATGTGGTAAAATCTCCTGGCGAAGCCAGCTGGCGCAATCAGGGTCATAAAATCACAACCTTTAAAATCATCCTGAGAATGGATACATTCTGTATTGCTTTCTGTCCTCGTTATGATCTGTCACAAGAACAAGTTATCCCTGAATTTCAGTGTCTGAGATGCTGTCTTCTCATTTTCATCAAATAATCCCTGTTCTTGTGACAAAAGATTGTAAGTAACAGGAACAAAAATGGCCCCAAATGAAGCCATTCTCATGACAAAGACTGTAATGAGAACAGAAAATGGCACAAAATCAATTCATTCTCATGACAACCTTAAGATTGTAATGAGGACAAGAAAAACAGTCTGAAATTTATCAATTCTTGTGACAACCCTGAGACAGTAATGAAAGCAGCAAATGGTATGAAATTGGTCCACTCTCATGATAGACACTGAAACAAAACCAGAAAATAGCAACACGTTTATCCATCCTTTTGACAACCCTGTGAGTGGAACAAGAACAGAAAAGGTTAGGAAAATTAACCCATTCCTGTCACAAACAATCTGATAAGTGTAATAACCAATTGTCCTTTCCAAATGGTATAATTCAGCCATTTGAGCACTGGCTTCATACTAAACTGGAGTAGTAATTAAGTTTCAGAGTCTTTGGACTCAGCTCACATTTGGTTTAGGTATAAAGTAGCCAGAGTTCATGGAAACTAAAGAAGGCATCCAAGGTATGGCCACACCCACTGGTCCGAGAATCTCTGCCTCTCCAGGGTGCATTTTGCCAATGCTGTTTTGACCAGCATCATTTTATTAATTTATTTTCTTTATGTTTATTCCTGGAATCCACAGACCTCAGTGAAAGAACAGAATTTTTCAGTCCCTGCTTCCATGAGCCAGTGAATGCCATCCCTCTGCAATCATGGATGAGATGATGACATGTGGATGGCACCACACATACTTGTATAAAACATCAACAGGGGCAAGTGTACAGGGAGACAGATTTCTCCTCAATTTCTTTGAAGGCAGGTTTGGTTGCATATAAGAAACTGGGAGATGGCAAAGGAAAATAATGTAAAGGATATGAGTAAAGGCCTAGGGAATACGGTGATTAGTGGATAAAAGATGATCTGGCTGAGTAACTGAGTGTCTGAAAATTATCAGCAATTGGGAAAAAAAAAAAAAACAGAAAAAATCCATTCAGAATTAACAAGAAATTAAAAATCAGAAGGGTAGGGGCAGATGGGAACAGGCAAAAAGTTACTACTGGGATGAGCTCAAATATCAAGGTAGGTACGTGTGTGACATGAAAGAGGAGAAAGCGGGGAGTAAGGAAAGAAAGGTGGATAACCTGTGGATTGCCAGCTTGTGCAAACAGAAGGAAAAAGACTGAGCAGGAGACTGATGCACTCAACTACAAATGGCCAGCACAGAGAAAGAAGCATTGAAGACTGCAAGCTAAAAAGCAAGTCCTCACTGAATACAAGAAATCTGGTTGGGGTGGATGGGGAGAGAGTTAAAAAGGTCTGTCTCTTTTTATGTCTTTTTCCAGCAACTCCAGCTTTCTTTTCTACCTGTAGTTAACTGTGAGTGCAAATGATATCATTAAGTTATCTAGCTATCTGACTGCACCCACTAGTCAGTGCTGGAAGGCTAAATCCTATCACTTGCACCCAGGGTTAATTCACTGGAGAGAATTGTGGGTGCCAAATAGATTCTCGTAGAATTGGAGGCTGAGCTGAGGCCAATATAAAAAAAAAATATCCCAAGCATTTAGCTGGCACTCTCACACCACTTGGATGACATCTGACCTTTGCTTCTGTGCACGTGTGTTTTTGAGCTGCCCAAGCAGAGAGGAAATAATTTTGAAGTCTCCTGCTATGAAAGCCAGTATCTCCCTGAGTGGACTGACTGTCCTCTGAAAAAGTGTAAATGCTTAACCTCAGTCAAGTAGGCTCAAAGGGCAACACACTGCACTGCTGGAAGAGGAACAGAGAGGGAGAAAGTGTCAGCATGTACATATGGGAACTATTCCCTGGCTTCCTCGTGGGTTTTTGCTACCTTTTGTATTCACTCTTCAGATTTACAATCTATTGGCACTTGGCCTTGCTACAGGAAGAGCTTCCATGCAAAAGCATGGATTTCATTATGCTTCCTTTTAAAAAAAAACAAAAAAACCCCACCAGATCTCCACATAAAAAGAGGTCTATCTCTTTAAAAAAAATCCAAAAAGAAATCAGTTGTGAGAGTCACTGTTGCCCCAGTGCCAGCTTTGTGCCTTCGACTAATGCGCTTCTCCAGGAACAGTCTTTAAATGAGAAGTTACGGCTGCTTTTCTGATTGAAACAAACTAGTGTTGATTGCTGATCAGCCATCTGTAAAGGAGGGCATCTCAGGAAGGATATGAGCTAATGAAAAAATGGACCTGATTTGAAAGTGTGATGTGCTTCATGCCACAGGCCAGTCTGAGTGGCATGAGATTATATCAGTGCAAGTGAGAGGTAGATTGAGAATAAGTAACTTCTGTCTTAAAGATTAAATGGCAAATTTGCTATTAAATGTGAAAGACATAAAATGGAATTAACGCTTTGAGGGTGTTAGCTGTGGTTATATACACTCTGAAAATGGCACTTCCATCCTGTCACTTGCATTGTCAAACTGCACACTCTTCTCATTGCAGCTCAATTAATACTCATTCAGAAGTATCAATTAAAGAAATGAGAAATGAAGTGTTGACCCTTAACAGCCACCCACACATCACCCACTTCACAAGCACATTTTGTGTGGCATTACTTCTCCAAATGACCTTTGTAACTGGTAAAATAATATTGATGAAATCATTAGGTTTCTTGGTAACCAATTGATAATTTTCTTCTGGGTTGCTTGGTGCTGATAACATTACCCTTGCTGTAACTAAGAGACAAATGTTGTCATGGAACTGAATGGGGCTCACTGGGCATTCCTGCATTTTATTCCCTGAATTTCCCAGTGCACAGTGCATTATATGAAATCCCCAGTGCACAGCTTATCACATGAAAAAAACCCAGAACACTTAAGTTGTAAAGGTAGCCATTGCAGGGTTGTTATGTTTTGTCGCATTACGTTGCACCCAGATGTATGCTCTTCCTTTGTGACATGATAGGAAGTGACAGAAGTAAAGGCTCAATATAGATTTGGATCCAAACTAGGGTATTAAACAAAACAGCCAGAATTTGGATAGATTTGTTTTTGGTTGGGACTGAGGCCAAATACAAACTTATCTGTGAAATCTCGTCAATTTTGAAGCATCCCAAAATCTAACTCTCAAAGTTTTGGGGTCAAATGCACCTCTAAATGCGTCTACTGAGATACAGATGAACTTAGAAGTTTGAGTGAAGTATTTGATTGTATTTCTGAGTTCTCTTTCTACCCCTAATTAATTATCTTTCTTTTTCTTTTGCCAAATAATTCAACCTATTCTTGAAACTCCAGTTCATTCAAATCTCTGTGATAGCTGTGGATGGAGATTGCTTTTGCTATGCAACTCCCTTGCATAGCTAGAGCTTTAGTCATTTGATTCTTTTTTAAATTTTCTTGAATGCTTTTGATTGTGTGGGTGTTGCTGTACATGCCAGTATGCTTTGTGTCAGTTCTTTTCACTGCTTTGCCATTTATGTTTCGTACCAATTCCTTTCATTGTTATGTGACATTAAATATTTTCCTGCAGGTCTTAAACTCATCAAGCACATTGTTGGGCTGGTTTATTGTTGTTTCCTTTATTTTTTTTTTTTTTCCCTTTTTTAAATTTAGTACACATCATATGAAAAGACTGTAATCCTAGTTTGATCCTACCCCAATAGTAGGAAGGTTTCTTTCTGTGACCTTTGCACTGCTCACAGGCATTCAATTTTGCTGGAAGATGGCCTTGGTAAGTCTACAGTCAAGCCTAAATTAAATGACTGGTGCATATATGCTGCACTTTATTGTTCTTATTATTCTTATTATTCTTATTATTCATATCACCACCGAGGCAGACTGTCATAGTTTTCCAACAATAGTGCTTGCAAGTCAAGATTTTCAAAGCTGCTTTAGGGATTCAGTTACCCTACTGCCATCAAGTTATGTGAGGCTGTTTTGAGATTCTCAAGGATAGTGGCTACCCTAGGGAGTGCATAGGAAGAACCTTATGCATGTAATACATGCCATGTCTACAATGCAGACACCTTGTGCAGGGCCCCTGCAAAGAGGTAGCCAGAGGAAAATGGGAGAGTTCAACAGTGTCCTGTCAAAAGAAATAATACATTTTGAGGGCTGGATTTTCAAACTCTGCTTATTTTGGTAACACTGTCTTTTATGATCCAGCCCATCTGGAATGGAGATCTATAGATTGCAGTGATGCCAATAGCTTAAGATAATGTTGCTAAGCATGGTCTGTAGGAAGACTCTCCTGCCAGTTGTTTGGGCCCCATCAGGTCTAAAGTGTTTATGTGGTGACTTCCATACTAAGAACTGGCTTTGTTCCATCATGGGTGCAATGGAGGAACAGAAAATTAGAATAAACTAACAAAAGTAAACCAAAGAATTTGGAATTGGGAAAAGCATATAAAAATAAGCCTAAGAACAACGACATATGCATTACATTGTGGCTGAGAGCTCAAAAGAAGAGTGTGACAAAATGCCAGGCTCTGCGTCTGCAACTTAATTATCACCCTAGTTCCTAATCTGTATAGCACTGTCTCTATGATGTCATTACTTTTCATTTTAGGACCCATGTCTGGTTTGTTGCAAAGGACATCGTGTGCTCTGGTGACGTATCTGAGCAATGTGGTGACTGTAGGCGGACATCCTTGTTGCTTGCGTTGTGGGAATGAATAGATGTCTCGTGCCTGGAATAAGGAACTCGGGAGAAGAAAACAGTTGTCTGTAGAGCTCTGTCAAAGGTGGGCATCATGCAGAACTAGATGTCCAGAGGCTTCATGTCCAGAGATTTCATCTGTTGACAGGCAAGTTACTTCCATGGGAAGTTTGACTTTTTTGGGTCAGAGATCTGGTTGTTAGAGCTGCAGACTTCCCACAAACATGTGTGAGATCAATATGATCTCTGCTCTGAACAGAGGAAGTATTGTGAACATGCCAAACCCTCTAAAAATCATACTGTAATTTTTTGAGTTGGGAATCCCAAATTAAATGACACATTTAGAATGTTCATATCATTCTCTGACTCAGTTTTTATGCATGTAAACCAGAGACAATGATTTCACATTTCTTCACAGTTATGTAATGAAGGTATAATCTTAAAAGCAGCAAAAAATATAAACAACTGTTATGATGTCCCCATGAGAAGGGGAGAAGAAAACAATAGCTTTGTATCCAGTGCAGAGCTGGACAGTGCATGCATGAAGCACAAGCTGGATAAAGCTAAAATATAATACTGAAAAACAGTCCAGTTTCATAAGCCTTGTTTTCCATAGATGAGGAAGAAAATGAAGAAAAATAAGACATAGAAATGTAATTAAGGATTGTACTATGGCACATAGGCAGAAAGAAGCCAAATAAAAGTTTGTTACTTACCTTAATACTGATTCTTTATATTTTGCCCATCTTCCAGTGAACCTTAGCATTTTTTGATGTGTTCTTTATTTTTTTACATGATTAGAGGTACTTGCACATATACTTAGATACTCATACCTAATATATAATGAGATTTGTATTCCCATATGTATGTTTTTTGTAGGTGCTGAAGGGAAACTTTTCCATCTGGTGGCCAGAATAACCTGTTGGATTTAGCATCTTACACTGTGTGTGTAATGACTCAAGGGCAAAATTTAGAGGCACTCATAAGAAGGAAATGACATCTATAGAGGATGGAAAATGAAAAAATATTCTTTAGTAATTTAAAAAAAATCTTTCTGAGCCACATTTGTTTTTTGTTCCTGCAGGTACCATTGTAGGGCTCTGCATAACCACTGGTATTGGCTATTTCTGCGATGAAGCAGGGAAAGCTAGGCTGATAGATAGATTATTACATTACAGACATTTTCCATAGTCACCCCTCTGAGGATGAAAGCATAAAAGAATGTGAAGGTGAAACTTAAAATGTGTATGGATGTTCCTTTTATCTAGGAAAGGACAACTAACAAAGCAGTTGGAGCACGGTATTTTCTTTGTAGGTGCTCCATCAGGTTTATAATGACACATCTTGGAATAGGAGAGTCACAGTGGACTCCCTTGCTTAAGTATCATCATCACTTATCATTTGCAAAATGGAAAGTTTCTGATCCAGTGTTGGTGTGCGTGACTCACCCTCAGTGACTGATGGAGAACAGGAGTTCTCTAAAGCAGTTTTGGTTCGCACTTGAGCCCCTGTGCACCATGTGGCACAGGAACATGAAATAAAGCAGCGAGCTGTGTGATTCCCTCTGCCCCAAGCCTTACCCTCACTCTTGGTTTTATGGCCAGAACTACACTGCAAGCTACTGTTCTGGCAGACCAGGAATTCAGGAATTATTCAGTAATGTTAATTGATGGGCATATTGCTCCAACCGCATCTCTCCTTGGTTTTGGATTACTTCCAAACATGAACCACAAATGGATCATTTCCAGCATAAGGTTGGGTTTAGTTGCATCACGGAGGGGAATAGCACTCTTATGAGACCTTGGACTTTTGAGGACTGTATGACTGTCTGAGGAGATGATGAAAAAAATAGATTTTTCAGACTGCCCAATTTACAAATCAAACTGCATTTTGCTGTAGGAGGGCTTATTCAGTCTGAGGAGGAGACACCTACCTCTGATATCTTCTGCCCACCACAAAAGTGCTAGGTAAAAGCTATTTCCAGAACAAAGGGTCGTGAATAAATGGATTGGTTTAGGGAATACACAAGTGAAATTGTTTTACTGGTAGAGCATTTGAAATTTGGACTGATTATCTCAGGTGGTGTGAAAATCAAGATCTGCAGGGAGAAGACATACAGATTTAACAAAGAAGGATTTATCTCTTCTGTGTAAGGGATGAGCTCTTTATATTTACCATATTAAGAAAGGGTCATCCATATTACACTACTAGATTTTGTGGATAATACAGTGGATACTCAGTCCTCTGGGATTACTCCCAAGTTATTAAGTCAAATGCTTCATGACACAGTGCTAAATCCCTGATACTACTGGACTGACAGTGGAACCTCTTCCTAACCCTTTAGGAGCAGGTGGCTTGCACTGAAGTATCAGTAATTTGTAGGCCAGTGGCTGTTTGAGAAAGCTTTTCCCCTCTTATTCATGCACATTCACAAGATGTTTGCACCTAGATAAACTCACTGGCCCTCCTCCCACCATACAGGTCTGTTAGTGAAAGCAGGTGTCAGGGTGGGCTGGGATAAAATTTTGAATTTTCCTTGCTGCATTTGTACTTTGGTTCACTCCCCATGAATATAATAACTAATGAATTGGTTCATAAGATTTCATGTAGAAATAGCATTTTTAAATGGAGAGCAGCCATATATGCTGAGAGTACATATAAAATTTGTAAATGAGAGCACCCTACTCAGCAAAGCACCTATCAGCCAACCTGGAAGCAGAAATGAGGCCATGTGATATGTTTGTTCAGACAAAACTAACCCAGGCAACTACAAACTGGGGGTGAAGAAGCTGCAGAACAAGAAATATTTGTATAAATTATTCATTGTGGATCATTCTGAATAATGAGCAAATCTGAGAAAATAATGACCCATTCACACATGGAGAAAAAAGCAGCTAAATTTGATAAAATTCTTTGTTACAAATTATTTCCTCTGCACTGGGTGTTGGCATAACAGACTCTGAAGCCTGACAGTGCCGAAATAATTAAAATATTAAAATGGCTCCATTTTAATCTTTGATCACATATCTAGATCACGTTGCAGAAATGTCATGTTTACTCATGACTCATAATGAAGAAATGTAGAAATGTCATTATTAGAAACCCTGTTTTTACTGCATCACGTATCAAAATTTGCAGGCAAACCATTACATTTCCTTCTTCATTTTGCAAGCATTTGTTTCCCAGAGGAGCTGAGGCCCACATTTTCAAAACCAAAGGACCTCCTTATACAGGAAATCTGAGCTAGCAGATGGCTTTCACTTTCCTGCCACCCACCACCCAATATTTGGGATTGCTCCAAAGTCTCTGCCAGATTCCTACTTCTCCCCTCTTGCACTAGAAGCCTGGCTCCCAATTTTATTGCACCCAGAAACTATTTATGATCAGTTTTGTAGCATAGATTGAGAAAGAAGTGATTAAAAACTTACCGCATTGCACTAGTCTTCTGTTGGTAATGAGAAAAATGTCCTTCTTCAGCCCAGTTTGACTGCCTTGAAGAATAGGGTAAGTGCAGCCAGTTCAACACAAGTGGGACAGAGGACCTGCTGCAATTCCTGCACTGATAGTGGTGACATCACTTTCCATTTGTAGCAGTATGGCTGAGATCAGCGTAGTGAGGAGGTCAGGATGAAATGGGCCACGACCATTTGTCCTGAGCCCTAAATGAGCAGCACCTAAGGAAGAGAAATTATCTGCTCTGCCCAAAGTCCTACTGGTCCTCAGGGTGTCTTTTGGTATTCAGTAAGTCTAGTGGAGTTGAAAGAGCAAAGGTATTGTTCAGAATCAGAAAGACCTAAATGAAACCACAATAACAGGAACAAAGAGGAGAAAAAAAAATAAATAAGTAACTAAAATGCTCAGGAGAAAGGAAGCAGAAGGTGTTTGCATACTAGCACATCTGTTCAGAAAATGCTCCTTTAAATCCAGATTATATATAAATTTTGAAGCCTGAACTCTGAGTAATTAAAGATTTCTATTGCATTTCTTCCAGGAAAAAGCTAAAATAGACAAAATAAAAAATATTTCGTTTTAAAGGAAGGGTAATATGAAATTCTTCCTTGTGTTTTTTCACAACTGGATTTCTGCAGAAAGTGCTTCACAGTTTGGGATCATTCAAAGTCTCAAAGGCAAGATGAAAAGCTGGAATATGCAAAAGCATAGCCCTATAAGCACTGAGGGGATTTGATGGAAATACCACAAGCTCAGTCACTCTGCTCTCACAGTTTTTGGTTTTGGATTCTTTTAATGAAGTTTACCTAGGGGCCACCCAATGAAGAAGCACCTTGTATTTCCACTGTGTTCTTGAGGTAGACTTAGACTTGTTATTATTGTTATTTAGAGGAACCCTGGCTAGCTCACCACAGGACAGTGAAAATTTCCCATTTCTATTACAGTTGGCAAAAAGAAGTTCTTTCTCACAATAATAATTCATATTTGTGCCCTGGCTGAAAAGTGAAGGTTTTTGGCTTTTTATAATCTGGCAAAACATCAAGTTCTGCTGCTTTTGGTTTCTGCAAGAAATTATCCTCACAGTTCCATGCAATGATAACTTCTGTCTTTTTACCAGAAAACTAGATCTGCATCACTTGTACAAAGGTCAGTGAATTCCGCTCTAAAACATCCCTAGGAATACAAGTCTGGCAGGGAAGAAGGTACTATATGGATCCCAATCCATTAAATTTCATTACCTCAGTTTATTCAGGGACTGATGCCATGCAAACAGCAAAACTAGTTTAGCTTTTCATAGGCTCACTTTTCTTTATTGCTCTTTTCCTTGGTTTGAACCAGTGATCCATCTCTTGTAGGACCTGTGCAACATACCAACGCATCCAATGCTCTGCTGGTGTACTGGATGCAGTGTATAATGTTCTGCAGATAAAAGCTCTATAGTAATCCTTGCTATTTGCTGCTTAGCATGAAGGCTGCCCATGTGTCCACTCTTCTAGAGATGCAGGAAGAGAAGGAGGGATGCTGAATATGGTTTTCAGATGAAATACTGTAAAATGTCTTCAACAGCCCCTAATTCTGTTTAAGCAACATATTTACTACTAGGCTTTTGCTACCATTAGAGAAGCTTTTTGAAATAGCTGTTTTCATGAACACACTGATTGTCTGCAACTACTGACCCTGCCTGGTAACACTTCAGTTTAAATGTCCATTGCTATTTACATTAACTAATGCTTAATTACAATGGAATTCCTGGGAAAGTGCATAAGACAAGCCATAAGAACACCAAATGAGTGCATTAATAATTGGTGCTCTCACAGTGAATACCAAATTATTTCATAATGACTGGGGAGGTAATATATAATGGAAAGAATTGCTCCCTATTTGATATACTCACCACAGAGCTACGACTCATTCTTGGACATCATTCAGAAACTGCAACATAGCCTGGAGGCCTTTTTCAGTCCTGCAAGAAGCTTGCACTGAAGCTCAGTCCACACCCTTGGAGAGAAAGACATGTGTTGGAATTTATTTTTTATTGCTTATTGTTATGAGTTGCTGCTATGGCCCAAAGGGCAATAGCTCATACTCAATGCTGGAGAGAATCTGAGTTTCAGAATGTCACTTGGCCACTGCATTTGAGTCAATATTCAACCTAGAGTACAAGAGGAAATACTTTTACCAGACGAGACTAAAAAATATATTTCTGGGCTCAGGTCTAGTATTAGTGCAAGTTACCAAAACTTTCCTCCTCTAGTCTGGGGTGATTTTTTTTGCAGGACATTTATCAACACAGCATCTGAGGACCAGGTTGACAAACTCATGCATAATATCTGTCATGTGTTTCTTGTCTGGGTGACTTTGCCCTTGCCAACTCACTATAAAACGAGTGTCAGTGCTGGGAAGCAGGACAGATCTTCAGGGAGGTGTCTGTACCTGTGTTAATAAACAATGGAGGTATCTAAGATTTGTTGACATTTGATGCTGTAGAACATGTCCATATGTCACTAAAGCCAAGATTTTTGTTTTATATTATATAGAAGGTTTGTTTAGTTCTGGGAAAAAAAGTTTCCATTAAGCCTGATAGAAGTAGTAGTAGAAATTTCTTCTGTCTAACAGAAGTAAAGCACACAAGTAAAACACCAGTTTATATACTTGGAAGAATAAAGAGAGCAGGTGAGAGGACCAGCATACAGACTGCAGTCATTTAGAGCCTGTTCTTTGGATGAAACTATGTGAAGGATGAAGTGCTGCAAAGCATAACCAGGAATTCATTGTTTTAGGAGAAAGGCCAAAATGTAGTAGGCACCGATAAGTGAAGTGGCCCATAGCAGAGTGGTGAATGTCCCCTGGCACTGAATATCTTGGCGGCAAAGACTGTACATTTGCCAGCTTTGCATTCAAAGAATGAATTGACAAAATAATCTGATGGGTATCTTCCCTCTTTAATTTCTGTGATTTAAGAGGAGGAGTCTGTGTTTAGTAACCAGTGGGCTCCAGCTCCACAGGAATAAAAGCATTAAATGCAATGTTTCTGATAACTACAAATTACCCTATGACTACTGTAGTGCATGGGACTTTCTGGCGACCCACCGCGAGAGCTAATGAAGATGCCCTTTTATAAAGCCCAGGATTCCTGGTAGTTATTTTTAATGGGTCATGCTGTGTTAGAAAATCATGCCTGCAAGATTCCCTGGAGTGGCAGTTGGGATGATATTACTTTCAATGAATCACAGCAGCCGCCATAAGGGCAGGGCAGTATGTACGGCAGCAGCACTGAGCAATGGCGCAGCATCAAATGAATGGCTCAGCTGGTGACATCTGGCCCCTCTGATCATAACAAATCTGTAGTGTGCAGTACTCCAAAGAGTCCGTCCTTCAAGATGATACGTTAAAATTAGGTGTCTTTTTCTCTTCGTGTTGGGTGACTATTAAGGCAGGCATGAGAGATCCTATTAAAAAATGTGTTAAGTAGTGGATGAAAGTTGGGCTGCTAGGTTCATCTTTCCACAGTAAACACTAACTTTACACTTTATAACTGCATTTGGTTATGGAACAAAGGTCTTAGCTTTGAGAGGTGCTCAGAGTTAGCAAAACGATTGTGCTGTGGGTATGAAGGCCTTTGGGAAGTGTAGGTAGGCACCAGAAAGGGTTTTCAAGACTTTTAGCTTTCTCTCTGAAGGTTAGGTGGGATCCTGCAGAGAAAAATAACTTCATGTTGGGCATTGCTTTCTAAACATGAAATATAATTACTAATTTCCTGTCTCACTGGCCACTTCATTGTACCAGGGGATGTTTTTCACACGCTTGCACAGTGTATTCCATGGGAAAGAATTTTCTTAGTGATACTCGGACATTGTGAAGGCAAGAGGTGGAACAGTCTGTGACAAATAATGAGAGTGAAATGCCAACCTTTGAAAGGGCTTTGCTTTCCCTACACTGAGCGCTTTAAAAAGCCATCTGCTTGCTTGAAATGGCTGCAACACATGGTGCTCTTCCCCAATCCAATATGTGCTGCAAATTGTAGGCACATGGATCCAGTCAAGGACACAGTGTCTGCCCTAACTTTGGATCTCCTTGCTGTTGTCAGTAGGAATTTCATCCTTAAACTTAGTCCTTGTGTGTGTTAATTATTTCCCTCTCATGACCAGCTGGCAGAGTGCTTCAGCACCTTAAGTTGCTCAATTTGATCTTTGTGCTCAGGAACAAGGTAATTAAGCAAGCTACAATTTACGGAAATGTATTTGCCCTGACTTGTTGCAAGTCTTCAGACAGCGCTCCATCCTAAATCATTTGATAATGTAAGATGTTCTGTGCAGTTCCTCCACTTGACGGAGGGTTAGTTCAACAGGTCACAGAATCAGTAATTGATTCTCAGTGTGTCTTTGTTGGTTTTATTACAATAATCAGGACCATTTTTTTTCACATCTACTAATACATTACCAAAACCATCAGCTTCTCAGTTTGGTGTCAGGATGACTCTGACAGGTTGTTAGCAACTATGTGATGTACAGAACATCACAGAGATGTCTCAAACTGTGTTGCTGTGTATCTTAGAGAGCATTAGGTGGTCACAAAATAAGTGAAATAATTTTGGAGACAAAGTTATAGCAACAATTGAAAATATTCCTATAGTTTTGATATCTTAATGAAGAAATTCTTTATACCAGTTTGTATTCTTGATCACTGAAGAATATTCTGTTTCACGGGAATTGGTGACATTGCAAAGAAGCTACACTGAATTTACCAGAGATTAAAACCTTGAGGAAAGCAACTAAACAAGTTTCCTCATCTCCTGAGGTTCTATTTTCCTTTTTTTTTTTTTTTTTTTTTTTTGTTGGGGGGGCGGGGAGGAGAACATACTAGTTAAGGCATGTGGATCTTAAAAGACTTGTGGGCATTTCAGAACAAAAATAGCAAACAAATAAAGAGATGAAAGTTAGAAAAGCAGCTCTACAGGATTGCCACTACTTCTCTACTTCTTAACTCACCTATTTGTCTGCAACACCCCCAAATTTAGAGATTAAAACAAAATGAAAGAAAGGGCATAAAAATCTACCCCCCCAGTCCAGATAAAACTACCTCATCAACATTCAGTCTGGGTCTCTGTGATCTTTTTATGTGACAACTTTTGGTTTTGGGTTCTTAAGTCATGTTGATGCTTTTGAGCTGCTTCAAGATGAAGTTAGCAAAATGTGGATAATAAAAGGAAAAGAAGTTTAAACAGCTCCTGGAGTAATATTGCTGAGAGGTCTATTTGCAAAACCAAGAAAAAGCAAGGCACTGTCACTTGAAAAAAATTAAGCACAATACTTACATCTTTATACACTGAAACAGTTTTTATGTACATGCTACTAATGAAATGGATTCAACAATGTAGTACTTTTATGGTCCATTTTATGACTAGGTAATTATATATTTTACCTAGTCTAAATTAATTGCCATTTGACTGTTCTTTGGTTTAAAGGAAAAAAGATATTTACTAGTATGCTGAGGAGGATTCTCAACACAGTCTCAAACCTTTTATCAGCAAGGGGAATGATGTGTAAAAAAAACCTCACCCTTCCTGCAAGAAAATTTTAGCTACTTTCTGGGCACATTTCTCTCACAAAGCTACTCTGGGCTTTGCTGCTATGCATTATCCTTTGGAACACAAACAATTATCTTGGTTGTGCTCCCCACATCCTGCTCAGAGGCAAAGAATGTTAGTGAGGCTGTTGGGGTCTCACAGAGGCAGCTGTAGACAGAGTCAGATACTTGCAGACAGACAGTGAGCCTTGGGTGTGGTTGTGGTCCCAAATTCAGCAGCAGACACACACTGACTGTTAGATTCAATGAGAATTCTGTGACATATAATTAAAAATGTATTTATCTATTGAAATTTCAAGCAGGCTCAAGTCCCAGAGCCATGAAGGAGGAAAATATTCTCCTAAAAAGTATTACTGAATATTAAGCCTCTACATAAACTCTGCCACATGTCACCTCATGGAAGCATCAGTATTCTCTCTGTCTGTCTGTCTGTCTGTCTATCCAGAGATTGACAGTCTTTTTTTCCCAGAAGGCTGGTTAGGTACAAGCATACTCAAACAATTTTGCACCCAGTTTGATATTATAAGAAATAAACTGTATGAGAGGGAAATGAAAAAAGCAGCAGATTATCTCCTGTCAGTGGAGATTCAAAAGGAAAGAAAAAGAGAATCACATTGAGTATTCCACGATCAGAGATACCTAAATAGAAAAAAATATTATTATGTCTTCTGAACCGTTTTCCTGCCACTGAGGGACTGTTCCCCCCAAATGACTCTTTTACATTGTTTTCCTACCTACATATACCACATAGATGGCTTTTACTGCTTTTCTTGAGAGATTAAGTTGCAACAGAGCTCTCTTTTTTCCCACACGAGTGTAAACATCATTAGCTTTCTAAACATTATGGAAGCACTGAAAGCTCGTGAGAAATTCTGAAGATTATAGAGGAGAAAGAAAGCCCACCTGTGGTGTCAGGAAGGAGCCACATGTACTCCACACCCACGGTCTCCAGAGCAACTTGGCTGCTGGCAATGCAGCACTACACTGTCATTGCTCTTGTAACTACAACCCCATTTCATAATACTTTGCTCCCTGCAATCCTGTCTTATGTGAAAAGACTCATGAAGAGAAACAGAGCTTTCAAAATACTTCCCAATTTACTTTAAATAATTTATCCTAAATCTGATAAGTTTTTAAAGCTTTTCTCCTGGTACCCTTAAATAGGTAGGCTTTGTAAGGGAACTTAATAATTCTCTTATTGTTTTATCCACCTCCCTGTTACTTTGTTGATCACAGTAGCATCCAATTTCTATGAGTTTTTTCCTCATTAAAGAGAAAAAACAATGCTATGTCCACCTTTGTCATTATGCATACAGGACTGGAAGGACAATATTTAAATGATCCATGATACTTTTGATTTGCAGCTGCACGCAGAGGGGGGAAAAAAGGAGACTATTTAAAGTTACTGAAGCTGTCACTCTTGGTTTCTCAGCTCACCCTTATTCTCTGTCCCTCAGCAAAGCCTAGTCAGCCACCATCCCCAGAAAAGCAGTGCCAGCTTTGGGGAGAGCTATTATCTGTTAAGTCTTCAGATCTTAAAGGGCGGTGGAAAACTTCACATTTTCTCAGCAGGAGAGCAGGGACTCGGTGTAGGTGTAAATCTCTGGCAGCTGATTGTTGGAGCCCACAAGCTGTACCTTGTAAATAATTCACTTAGGCACAGAAGAATCTGCATATGAGGATGAAATGTCATTTATAACTCATAGGATATTTGCTTCACTGAGAACAAGTTTCCAGCCCCTTCAATTCATTAAGTAGCACTAGGGAAGGAGAAATAAAGGTGATGTAAAATAAACTGCTTTTTGCTTGTAACTAATAGAGAACAGTTAACAATAACCAATATAAAAATTAAATTCTCTGAGAGAGAAGAAAGGGGGTATGGTCTTTCTCAAAGCAGTCAACTCAGTATAAATTTTACAGCTTCCTTATTATTAACTCTGTTAGGATCTCATCCTTCACATTATTGGTATGGTTGGACTTACAAGGAGGCCTTTAGCTGGAGGTAAGATTCTGGAGTGTGTTGGAAGTGTTTCCCTTTAGGCATTTTTGTGACTTGGAGTGGTTTGCTTAGAGAAAATACAGTGTAGTAAAACAGACCACCCTTAATTTAAATTCTATTCTATCATAACTGATAAATTTCTTATATTAGTTTATTACTAACATCCTAAGCCTCTGTTTTTCAGATGCTTATAATTTTGCAAGACTTTAGTAATTTTCTGGAAGTGTTTCACATGATCCAATGTTCAATGCTGTTGGAAAACTCTTCCCCAAAATCCTCAGGTGAACAAGTGGGTTTATGGAACAGAATTAAGGAAAAGGTATGTGCTGCCTGAGTTTAAAATTCTGGGGAATCTCAAAGAGAAGGTGAAAAAATGGTTCAGAGGGATGCAGGAAAGGAAACTGAGTCTGAGAATTGAAGCAGGGTACAGACTTGGTATTAATCATGACCTGATATCTAAATTAGGAATGTTTATTATCAGAGTGTTTGTTCCAAGCGTAATAGTGCCTTCAAAATCCAGACTATACACCTTTCTCACTGGTGAATGCTACACTATCTGAACTCTGCTTGTACAATGAATGTGGTGGGTTTTAATCCCTGATTTTCCACTCATTACCCTTTGTCCTCGTGCCACTTTCATTGAAAACTGAGGCAAAAATATTAATTTAGTTTTGGGCCATTTATAGGTCTCCGCTATATTCTCACTCTATAGCAGCTCCACTACTTCATTCAGTATTCTCTTTTTATTTACACAGCTGAGGAAATGGCTGCTATTTGTTTTAATCACATTTGAAATGTTTAACTCAGCTTAATTTTCTAGAAAACTTTCCTTTTGGGGAGATTCTCACTTCATGTCTGTATTTCTTGCCTGAGGAAATAGATTTCTTTACCATTCAGACCCTTTTCTTCTTTGAGTCCAGGTTTCATTCTAACAATATAATTTGAGGTGGTTACACAGTTAAGTTTGGAGACTTTCCTTGCAATCTCTTTCCTTCATTTTGCAGTCTGTGTGCTCTGCTGTTCAGGTGACTTCCTTAAGTAGCTTCATTAATCCCTGAGCACTTGTGTTTTCCTGCTGAAAGTATCCGACAGATAACTCATTTTGGGTGTGTTTCCTAATGAAAGCATCCTTGATCTGACAATGTTTTTGGTGCTGAAGATAGGCAGTAGATTCTTCACTTTCATTTACAGCTCCAAACCTACCTGCGACTCCTTGGTGTGCAGTTTACCAGTTTGTAGATCACCTCTGGAGAGAGGCTTCCTGGTTATCTGCAGTCAGACAGAACTGCTTCTTTGTGTGATTCTCAGCTCTCTCCCTTCTTCCTGAACAAAATTCTTCTTTTTGTACTTCTCACCCACTACTGCATGTCATTCTCCCTCCTTTTTCTACTTTGGTTCTACTCTTATTTTTGGTACATAACTTTCTGCTTTGATCCTCAAAAACTCATTTATTTTGTCTGTTTGGAACTTGTCTCTTTTGAATTCTCTCAGGCAAAACTTCTTTCATCAACAGGTCCTTGTTGTGCCCAATCTACATGAACATGTCCACGTACAATGAGCCATTTGCACATGTGGCTGGTTTTGCTTTCTCCCTGTATTGCCCAAGTCATTGTTAGAGCTGAGCTTTAACTTTAAGAGAGAGTACCCAACCTACTCCAACCACCACCATCTCCCATGAAAAATCCCTTCTTTTCTGATCCCTGTTCTCCAGCTTCTCAGCTAAGTAGACAAGATAAAGTGTCCAGATCTTATTGATGTCATCAGTGAAAAGGAAAATAAAATTAAGAAGGAAAGATCAGGATCGCATCCACACTCTTTCCAGTCTTTTTATAATTGAAGGCCCAAACAGGGAGTTGACACCTACTGTTTTGTACTGAAAGATTAGGTATGTTGGACTCTGATTTAGGAGGCTGGAAATACAGGACAGGTGAGTAAATAAGTAAATGGGACAAGGTAGGGAGGAAGGAATAAGAATTTTCACCAGATGGCAACCCCACTGGCACCAAGGACACAGGTGTGAGAGATGCAGAATCACAGAATCACAGAATTAACTAGGTTGGAAAAGACCTTTGAGATCATTGAGTCCAACCTATAACAGCAGTAACTTGTAAATATAGTAACAAATGGAGGGGACAAATAAAGAAAAAAAAAAAACACAAAAAACCTCAACCACAAACCCACAGTAAGTAAGTAAATAAATAAATAAATAGCACCTTTCCCTAGACTTGTACCAAAAAAGAGTACTAAGAAGAAACCTCTCTGACACAGGCTTCCTAGGACAGCAGGAAGAAGAATGGGTCGGCAACAGCTAAAGGTTTCGAGAGAAGAAAAGCATATGAAATATATTAAGAGAACAAAAAATAAGGAGAAAAAGCAGACTCACTAATAAATGAGGAGGAAGATTAAATCAATGATAGCTCTAAAATAGGTAAACTACTGAAATGCTTTATAAAAATCTGTTAAACAAGAAAAATAAGGGCAGGAGAAATGGATAATTAAGTAGCAATAACGACTTTGTCAAAGCTATGATGAAAAGCAGGTAAGAGAATACTTAAAACATCTGAATATATATACAGATCAGCAGGTGTGCATGCATTTTAGAGTGTTAAGGGGATTAGCTAATGAACTTACAGAAACACTAGCAATTACTTACAAAAAGTTACAGAGTGTGATGGGAAGATACCAGAGAGCTGGGAGAAAAAAGGAAATACTGAACTTCTGAAAGGTAAAAAGTAAAAAAAAGGCAAAAAAAAAAATCTAAGCACTAAGCATTCAGTGGTCCAGTTTCTGTTCCCAGTAAGGCGATGGCATGTGTATTAAGTCAGAAATCAAACCATAAGCAAAATTAACAGCAAGATTTTCTACAGAAAAATCATGATAGACAAACCTTGATTTTTCTGATTAAGTTATAGAACTGAGCAACAATGTAAAGGAACATGGTGCATCTGGATCCTCCTGAAATCCTACTTGCAGTATGAATTAACTTCAACATGAATGTCAGCATTGCCATAAATCAAGAGTGAACTGAGGGTCCATAATATAATAATAATAAATAATATATATTTATGTAATAAGTTGAGGTGTTTGGTTACTTACTGTTCAGTGGAGGACTACCTACAGTGATGCTATACAGGGATATGAGTAAGGTCTAGTTTTATTTAAGATTTTTGATGGTGATGTGGCAAAGTGTGTTGAAGGACAAGGTGGTAACTAGCACAATGGGTATTGTGCTACACAGCATGCACTAAAGCAAAGATGCTAAGTGATAACAGTAAATAATCAAGTAACAATAAATCTTGTAAATGACAGCCTGTCTATATAGGTGAGTCAAAATAAAACAGTAAAACTCAATACAACTGTTCAGATCAGTTGCTACTGCATCCAGCCAGGATGCAGAATGTGTACAAATAAAAAAAAAATATTATTCAGGGAAGTTATTTCAAAAGTAAAAATAAAAATGCTTCACTCTGAAGTTGTTAAATCATTATGCTTTCTTATGGAAACGAGAGATGAAGCCAATGGCATTTGGTTTTCCCAAGAGTCCCTCTGACAAGTTTCAGCAACGATTTCCTTTTCTACAGCACTGTTGAGGCTGCATCAAAAGAGCTGTGTACAGTTTGGGACATGTCAATATCAGAATGCTGTCAAGAAATTGGAGACAGTCCAGAGAAGAGTAATCCAAATGATTAAGAGTCTCAGGGGATTCATTTATAAAGAAGATTAGGTGAATTATATTTTGATTAAGAGTGCATTTTAATGGTGTATAAGTAACAGAAAGACACAAACACCAAGCAGGGAACAGGGTGATTTAGGATGGCCCCAGAGGTTTTGAAGGGATGAAGATCAAAAGAGAACTTAGGATATCAAGAAACATTTCTCAGCTCTGGGGGATTGCATTATTGTATATTTCCCCCTTTTTGATTTCAGAATGGGCTTCAGAAGACAAGGAGAATGTTCTCACTTCTGGAGTTGTCATGTAGAACAGAATAAAATACTTCTTCATCTGCAGGGAAGCATCTCGCAGTGTGATTTAGTGAGTCTCTGCACCTTTAATGCCTCCTATCTTAGTACAGAAATTGGAGAGCACCATTCCCAGGGAGCCATCGTTCCCATGTGGTTCCCACTCCCCAAAACACTCATCTGGCAGTGTTACCTTAACCCCAGCTAATGAGTAGCTCAGTCAGTAAGGGAACTCCCAGGGGTGACTGAGTAGGTGAGGAGCTACATTAGCTGATCACGCCTGTTGTTTATTTCTCTATAAAAATAAAAGGCAGTCTGCTGCTGTTGTGTACATCTCTGTCAGTGCTTGGCTATGATGATAAAGACAGAATCAAAAGACAGCAAAGTATGAAAGGACACATGCAGGAAGCTGGACCTATGCTTAATGAAGACACTGTAATAAATGACCTTTCTCAAATTAGTGTCTTGAGAAAATGCTTGTTTATTTTCTTCTAAGATGCTCCAGGAGCTTAAACAAGCATATGAATTCAGAACTGAAAGTATTCATGGGCTGAAGAAATCTTATTCTTAGTGAAACTCTTCAGTTTCTATGGGAGAAATAAGAACATTTCCATTGATTCGGGATCTAATATTTTCTTCCATTGTGTGTCCTACTCTAACTGGTTCTGAGGCACTGAAGTGTTTCTGTAATTTTCATAATCTAAACACCTACTTAGGTTAAAAGGCTGATGGTTGTTTGTATTAGTTTAAGATGAAATTAATCTCAGAAAACTGGACTGTGAAGAGAGTGTAATCTTAGATTTCTAGTGAGAACCATGTGCTTGGAGTTAACATGTATTTTTATCACCTATACTGGTAGCTATGCATCCACATCTTTTTTGACTCAAAGATACACATTACAATCAAATATGGGGATATTTGCTGATACAGATTGTCTCAAATATTTCCTTTGGTTTTATATTGGCCTAATTCTTATATATTGCCAGACATATGTTGAAATGCTGCCTTAACATTAGTGTGCTTTAATGACTGCTCCATGTTGCCTGGAGAAGGAGGGAAGGCTACAGGGTGTCTCTTTCTTGGTGCATCTCTAAAAATGCACAGCCCAGTCCAGTTTAGATGATCCCTATGCTCTGGGCAAGCTTATCCTGCCCACTGTTTGGTCCTGTGTCACTGTGGGCAAGTGAAGCAGCTCGGGAGGAGATGCTGTGCTTTGGATACAGAGCAGCGGTTGGCATTACTGCTGGCTGAGAGCACAGGTAGCTGCTTTCTAAATTTGGTGCTAGGAATGGTATAAAAGTCCTTTTTTGTTGTTGTTGCTGTCCCTTCTGTGTCTCAATCTTCTTTAAAAGGTTTTCTCTGCCTTACCTGTTCTTTTCTAACGTATGTAGATCACAGTTTCACTCAGGGAGAGAATTGAAATTTTGCATTAGACTCTTAGGCCTGCTTTGTTAATTGTAGGTATTGTTCATTTACAAGTGCTGAATATTGTGGACTTTGTAACGGATGTATGTCGGTTCTTGTGATGCATCCAATTTGCAGGTGTCATGTGCCAGGTAGCAGAAGATGGAAGAAAACCATGCATGTGCAGGCAATTTCAGTCAGTGGTTACACTCTGAGATGGAAAAGGATCAGCCTAAAGTTTAGCCTGTGTTTGGACTCTGAGCAGCATGCAGTACATGGGTATATTGTGGCAGGTCTTCTTGCTACAGTGTCAGTGTCAGGCTCCTGCTTGCAAGTGCTTCCTGCCACTGCTGCTCAAAAATGCATCCAGTCCCAAAGAAACTCCTCAGAAAAGATGTCTGCATACAGTACTATAGCACTGTAAAAAGGATGTATATTCCAATTTAAAATATGCACAGATCATTCACCGAGGTAGCAACGATTCTTTTTCCCTTCCCCCAAGATAAGAGTGTAAATCACATCTTCTCAACAAGGCAGGTAGTGAGAATGACAAAATTCTTACATTCCTAAAGTGTTATTGGAGAAAAAAATGTCACCTCCATGCATAATTGCATAACTTTACTACCTGTCATTTTCTATCAATCAAAACAATGTTATACTTGAATTTGAGGACAAACATGTCTAATAAGATTTTAGATTGACAGCTGAATGGCTGTACTCAACCTTATTTTAACTTTATTTTTTTGTTGTTGTGCACTGAATCAACATAGAGAGGATTATACCAAACTTAAGGGAAACAAATGCTCAGATATATTAATCCCTCATGCGCACTTTCCCTCAAAAAAAAAAATAATTTCTTTCTCTGTAGGTTTTGTTACTCAGATCCCTGCACTCTCACCAGTGCTGCAGTGGAAGACTAATGCTTCTTCTGTTGTATTTCCAGTGCAGCATTGCCAGATTTTGTTTCAATTATCACAGAAATGTGTTTGACCACATGTAATCAGCTCCAATGCCTTTGGCACAGCAGAGGCTCCTACCATGGCACCCCACATGTCCCCAAACCCTTTTCCTGGTTCAGGGGTCTGGCTTGATCATCCTTCGAGTGAAACGTCTGGTTTCCCAAAACGGCCCATGCCCTGCACCCCATCATTTACCCTCCCCGGGCCCTCTTCTTCAGGGTGTGGAGACATCTTCATTCCTGCACATTGGGGATTTATTCTCCCTTATTAGTAGCGAGTAGAGGCTCTCACCTGCTCTTCAGCTTTTGCTGTGTTACACAGCACTCTCTTTCCTGTCTCTGCATACTGTGTCCTGTGTCTCTCTACCACTGCACCTTTCTTGACTGTGCCCTGAAAATCCTAGGGAACATTTTTCACCACTTGTTTTCCTCCTTGATACTGCTTGTGCTCTACCATGATATCCTCTCCATATTTATTTTTTACTTTTACAAGACTTCTCATCCTTGTATAAATTACCAAGAACCTGTTTCTCAATTTCAGGCTTTTTTCTTTGTGTTCATTTTCAGTCAGCTCTGATTGTACCTAACTCAACCTATAAGGCGTTAATAATGCTGAATTCTTTTTAAGCCATCAAAAGTGCGCCAGAATACGCTTTAAAACGACAAAGAAGCTACCAGGACTTCTTTAACAAAGACACACAAGGAGGCAAAGGTAATCATGTAATCTTGGCCATCTTTTGCATTTTGTTTCAGTTCTGTATGTGAAACAACTTCATTTTTCTAAGGTACACCTGAGTAAGGAGTAAAGTTAAAGAGAAGATAGGGAAGACTGGTTGGTTTTGGAGAAAAAATGTCTTGCTAAAACTTCACACAAAGAACACAATTTTTCCCATCAGAAGATCTCAAAGCATTCCCAGGTTCAACTTTGCACTCCTCCAGCTCTGCAGGGAGGTCATGATCACCTTCCCATACTTGTACTGCAATGCAACTATGGCCAGAAAGTCACTTGTTTCCATGAACAACTGGGTGAACAATGATTAGGTTCAGGTAAGAAGTTGGATTCCACCCTTCTCCCAGTTGCCAAGTGTGCTGTAATGAACCAGACACTCCAGGAAAAGGTACTGCAGACTTTACATGGTTGATCCACTTTGTTTCTCCATTGCAAAAAGAAGCAAAGACCAGATAGGAATTTTGTGCCTAGATTACAATAAGCGTTGTGAAAGTAGGAGAGTTAGAGATTCCCAAAGCTGACCTTCATTTATCTAATTGCAGAACTGCAGAAATATTGATGCTGTGGCAGTCTGGGCTTGAGTGTGAGAAACAGAGACAAGGTACAAGCTCTTATCCCATGCTCTGCTGTGTGCTCACTGTAATTAGACACAAACTGGCTTTTCCTCTACATGTGAAAATCACATCCTTGATTGTAGTGGAGATCTCAGCAATTCCCAGGCTGCTTCAGAAGCAACACAGTGTAGGCTATATTTTGCTCATGGCTTGTGGCAAAATCATAAATGAGTGTCCAGAGACTGCTCTTGGTGAAGTGTCAATACTGGAGCAGTATTTATCTTCCAAATTCTTTAATGTATCAATTCTAAGTTCCTGAAATTGTTTGGACTAACTGAATGACAAATGAGCAAGTATTTAAAAGAGCCTTCATATCTGCAAGAATAACCAAGGAGCCAGA
The DNA here is from genome assembly GCF_050655825.1 of Lonchura striata. Lineage (NCBI taxonomy): Eukaryota > Metazoa > Chordata > Aves > Passeriformes > Estrildidae > Lonchura > Lonchura striata. The sequence goes on along the minus strand of NC_140704.1, from coordinate 98,808,936 downwards.
TGTCAAACTGCTATCAGCCAAAGTCACAGTTAAGTGCAAACCAGAGTTTCTATAGCAGGCACAGTTAATTGCAGGCAGAAAACTATGACTGCAAACCAGCAGTCATTTAAAAAGAGGATTGAGTCAAGACATTCTTTGCATTCATGCTATTATTTAAATTAACAACAAAAAGTAATCTTTTTTGATTTCAGGATCTTTCACGTTCGATCTTTAAAATCCTTCACAAACCGCAATGGCCCTGCATCATAATATTCACTGAAAGGGAAAATGCTAAGACTCATGGGAAAGTTTAAAATCAAATTAACTTGTTTAGCCCTGATATCACACATTCTGTTCAAGCCAGATCTTTTCTCAGTGAGGCGAACAGCCTTCTGACAAAATTAGAAGAGGGTATTTATTTTACTGTTTCTTCTCTACTAATGATATTAATATTTCCAAAATTTTATGATTTTAATTCAAGGTACTGCCATAAAACTGATTCATAGAGTGTAGGTTTTCTAGGGTCCCTTTGCTAGCGCAGCAGGTTTACAGTGGTGGTAAGGAAGGTCTTCAGGACCATGTTTTCCTGAAGGAGCTGTGTCCTGGCTGGGCCCTCCAGTATGCCTTTCCAAAAGCAATTTCCCATGTCCCCTGCAAACAGTGAGCAGAAACTTACTTTCTCAAAGGCAAAATGTTAACAGGTCTGCGCACACAAGAAACAGAGGGCCTTTGTGCAGCTAGAGATGGAGGGATGGAAGAGGCTTTGCTTTTTTTTTTGGTGACTTATGAAAACATTTCACCAGCTATTGCTCCACCTCTTCATGGAAAATATTAGACTATGGGATCATGCTGGCCAGATTTCTCTGCCTGTCAGGCTTCAGGATCAGAAGCACAGTGGCAGAAGCCCAAGAAATGCTCACACAGAGCATACCTGCCTTCTTCTGGTCTCTCTACAGTCTGTCCTCTCACATCATGAATATCCTGCCAGGGGGGTGGGAAAAGGGTTGATGGAGAGGGTGAGGGAACAGAAGATGCTGGGGATCAAACAGAGTGCAAGAGGAAGCAGGGAGCTCTTGCCCACTACATGACAGACAGATGCAGGCAAGTGAGCTGCTTCACCCACTGACAGCAACCTGGCTGCATCCTCTGCCTGCACCCAGCGCACTTCCTCTGCGAAGCACAGAGAATTATGGCTGCGCATTTCATCCCCATCCATGTTTTCTGTAGTCTGAGGCATGCCAGCTCTCTGCCAGTGTGAACTGGAGACAGTGCACTCTGAGCTGTGAGCTGAGCTGTAGGCTGGAGTACCATGACTGCTTCAGCCAGGTGACCCCCTGAGGTGCTCCAACAGCATCACCTGAACTGCTGCTCAACTTTATGCCCGCATTTCCATTTTTGCCAGTTTTTCCTGTTTTCAATCCATTTCATTGTGATGCTTGGGTAGGAAAGGTTTCTCAGTGTCCCGCTTCTCAATGGTTTGAGCAGGACATCTGCCTATCATGGGATGGTTTTCAAAAGATTTTAATTAAAAAAAGCATACACATGCAATGTTTCTTATTTTGTCCATTACATCATCAGCCCCATCTGTTTTAGTGTTTCATGGGGTTGCACTGGAATTGATACTGTGGAGCAGAAACTGATGATCCCCCTTTTTTGCTAGTGAATCAGCCAAAGAAAAGAGTGAGATGAAAGAACCTGTTCTTTGTGTAGGACTGCTGCAACTTTTAGGCATGAATTTCTGCTGAAACTGTTCAGCTCCTGTTGAACATTGGTGTGGTGAAGGATGAATACAACTGAAACCTTATGACTCTTAATATCAAAATGTTTTAGATACTGCTTTTAGGACCACACCTGAAACAAGGTCTTGCTATGGCCCACATGTCATTACATTGCATTTCTTTCATAATGAGACACAAAAATTCCTTTGCCAAGTTATAAGTAGTAGTTTACATAATCCCAGAATGCAACATGGGTAGGCTTTCAAAATAAAAATGAATAATAAGATCAACATTTATTGGATTTTTCCTTTCTGTATCACCACTGAAAATTCTCATTGGTGTGGCTTTATATGAATAGTTCTCCAGAAGTAAATTATGAGCAAAATTCAAAGCCATCATAAATTATATGTGCTTTTTTTCTGCTTTGGTGTACAAGACTTTCCATTAAGCTAGCCCCATATAATATACCTTGGATGTGTTCAAGAAAGCCCTGTAAATTATAGTAAGTATTTAAAATGGTAAGTAGACATTGAAAAAGGCCACATTAGGATTAATGAATGAAAGGGTTGATACTGAAAATGCACTTGTAAATAAATAACATGAAAAGTAAAGATGACACACTGTTAGGTTAGAGTTACAAGTGAGAGTATGATGATAAATCACACGACTGTTTGTCAGAGCTTCACATGTGGGTGCATGTATTCCTTAGTCCCTTTCTTCCCTCCCGCCTCGAGCAAAACTTCTCCCTTTCCCCGACCTACTCCCTGTGTCTCTGAGAGTGATGGAACTTGTCTGCTTTCAGCACTGACTTTTGGTGCTGGAGGTGTGCTGGGCTGTCAAGTTCTCCACCTCTTAGGAACAAGGTATGCCTGTCGTGGCTTTGGCTGGGCAAGGGCAGTGCTTCAGGCCTGCTCCATTTATTCTGCTAATAAAGAGAATGGTTCTGACAGTTGGCGTAGCCAGGTTGCAGCTGAGCCTGGATTCACTGCTGCAGTCACTTACAGGTGTGTTGGGCACTTGGTTGTTTAATTCTCCTTGGCAACAAACCATCCTGGGACAGTATCTGATACCGAGATGCGAGAAGGGAAGAGCTAAGGACTATCTGGAATGTGGTGCAGGGGATGCAAGGCTTGCAGCAGGTGGAGCAGAAAACATCTTCCTCTCTCCCACCCCTCCACTAGTCCTGGTCTTAATTTGTTGCTGGATGTGACACAGGGCAGCTGGGATTGTAGAAGCAGTGTCATGATCATGGTCTGAGGTTTAGTCACAGTGGAAAGTTTAATTGAAGCTCTCTGTCTTGGGCTGAACAAATTCCCAGAAAATACACCAAAACCCCAAAACCCAGAGAGGAAAAGCTTTCCTATCAGGCAAGATTTTTCCATGTTTTCATTGCACCAGTCATAAAGGCCATATATACTCATACAGATACTGGTGTCATCACATCTTGTATCTCATATCATGTCATCATCTGTGGGAGCAGTTCTATGCAGTCTTTTCTGGCTTAGAGCTGAAATAGTTCAGAGACTGAGATCCAAAAGTATGGAGCAGAAATGAAAGGGGTGGGGGGAGATAGGGGCTGAGTGACCAGGAAACGTGCATCAGTACTTGCAGATCACCTGGGCAAAAGGAAGCATCTTCCTGATGACATTAGGTTTTCCATGTCTGAGAGAGCATGTGTAAGGCAAGTCTTTTGTAGCTGGGATTGGAAAGTCTATGGTACGGTTACTTCTGCTTAGAAATTATATGAAGTAGCTGCATGCAATCAAATTCTGCCTCCCAATGACATAGAGTAAGTCCAAAATTTGATGGCCTTAATGGAGATAGTCTGAATGCAGAACGGTGCAAGACAGGATTTGGCTGTGGATTGTACAGTACATGAAGTGATGGGTGGGTATGTTTTTATAACCTGATTTTACTTCCCTCCATAGTATTCAATTTTATCCACATAGGCCCATTGAGAAAACAAGGTTCTGCTCTCAGTGAAGTGTTTATGGGCCCATACAGCCAAAGGAATACCTTTTATGTGCCTGTGGCACTTTGAATATCTTTGAATGGTAAGGAATCTTTGTGGGCAAGAATAAATCCACATACTTTTTGGTCTGCCATGCAAGGAAGGGCAGAGCTGTAGTCAATGCCACCTAAATCTTTGCCAGACCCCAGGGAAGGATTTAAGTTCAGGTTCCCTATTTGAGTAAGCACAAGGAACAAATGGTAACATAAAGGTTAGTAGAAGATTATAAATAGGATAATAAATGGAGAAGGAAGGATTATACTACCACATTAGAAATCATTTGAAGGGAAGGTAGAAACTCTCATGCTTTGCAATAATTTTTGAGTGCCCAGATTGATGGCAATCTATCTATGTTATTTATTATAGACATATATGTTTTGAAATAATTTTTAAAGAGCTTTTTTAAATTATTAGAGCTGCAAATACAGTAGAGCACCAAAACTCTAATAGGCTGAAGTAGGATGTTAACAGTGTAGATATAAATATTTGCTGTGGATATGTGTCTGAGTATATCCAATCAGCTGAGAGAGGAAAAGAACATGTTTCTCATGTGGCCAGTATTATCTAAGTAATTTTACATATATTTTTGAATAGTCCTGATTAACTGCTTTATGAAAAACACTCTGTCAGATAAACTCACATAATTGGTAAAGGGGAAGAAACCACAGTCCATCCATAGAGTGACTGTGAGCAAAAAGAGGTAAATTAGCCCATCTGCTTTGAACTCTTCATTCAGCTCAATGCAGTTCATAAAACTGAAAAGTCAAATAGTGTGTTGTAAAAGGAGGGCTTAGGAGTTGAGATGGTGGAAAGTAGTAGCAATCTCTGCTTTTTATTGATCTCTATAACCAAAGTTTCCAAGTGTCTCTCAACCTTCAGTTCTGCACTCCATGGCATAGATACTGTGGCATTTAACCTGCAGATGCAAGAGGCAAATTATCAACATCTGCCCAATCTAAGTAGCATCACTCAGAGTTGGCCTGATTGAGCCACTTCCCATGTGAAAAAAAAAAAAAATCCAGTTTTCAAGTAGAGTAGTATTTTTTGCAACCATGCCACTGCAGTTGAGTTATGCAGATGTGATCTGTCATGTCCCAAGCCCCACATCATTTTACAAACATGACTTGCCTGTTTTTGTAAGACAAACCTGTGGTAGAGCAAGAAATATCTCCCCTGCTCCTGGATCTGCATCCTTCCTCTTTAGGTATAGTAGTTAGAAACTTGAGGGTGCAGGCTCTCTGTGAGTCAGTACATGCCGTCTATCAAGGAAAATGCAACAGCAAAGGGTCCAATGTTTTCATAGCCAAACTAATGAGAGCTTTGAACTGCAGCTTCACTGCCAATGTTGCTCCATTTCAGCTACACAAGGCTAATGTGGATGGTGACAACTGTGCTGTGATTGGCAGCCCATCCTTCTGTTGTACAGTTATATGTGTGGTGCACTTTCAAATGTGGTGTCAGTGAGTGTTGCAGCATTGGCAAAGTTGGCATGAGGTGGGCAATCAACAGCAGCAAATGAGAACAGGAAGAATTGAGATAATAAGCAAAATGGTCACGGGATATCATAGGAGGAGGGTGCAAGCCATGATCATTATTCTGCCACTGCTCATGATCATGAACAGGAACAGGAAAGGGCAAAAGAAGTGCCTATGCTGATGCCACTGGAAGCATAGGAAGATGTGAACAACAGAACTTTGTGTTTATATTGATAAACATATCACAATGTCCCTGCCTGGGAAGGGATTGGAGCAGCAGAAGCCAAATGAGAAGGCAAGCAAGGGCAGCAATAGGAAAGACTACCACTGCAGTAGAGAGAACATTGAAGATTTCCAAAGGACAATTTCCATTATGTAGACTTCCACACACCTTTTGCCCTTAGTCTGGTTGAGAAATCCTGCAAGGAAGGTTCATTACTACTTGTCACATGTTTGGGCTGGGCATCCAGACTACTCACTGCTTTCAAAACACACCTGAAATGCAGGCAAGCCCTAGGGAACGTCTGGGTTGCACTCATGAGAAAGGGAGTCTGATGAGCAACCTTGGCTCTTGGGTCTCAGGGCACGGGTGCCTCATGGAGGGGAGGACAGCCACCTTCTACTGCTTCTTTTCCTGAAATATTTTAGCAGGTGAAACTTGGAACATTGGTTATGCTGGTAACACTTCAGTCATATTGTAAGTCACTAAGCAATCTTCATGAAATTGAGCTCAGCTCTGTATCTGTGCTTTAGAAAAGTTTAATTATATTTTAAGGGCTTGTTTTTTTCCTTTTTTGAACCTGAGAGCTTTTTACCTGTTTCTGCCACTCTCAGGTTTCAGACTATGTGATTAGTTTAGCAATCAGGAAATTACTAGCATCATGCTAATTTTAGTATTGTTCATGTACTGCAAAGTGACTTGCTACACAAGGAAAAACAACACACCACATTTGAGCAATATTTGTGCAATATGTCAGACATGTAGCAATATTCTCTGTGATTATCACCCCATACAATTTTCAAAGCAGTGATGAATTGTGACAGATCCTCCTCTGAAATAACCCATCATAGTTTATGAAATTGGCGGAAGTATATCAGCTTACATCAGCTGAAGATCTGGGCTGCGTTTCCAGCTTTCTGCTAATACATTTTTATGATGAAAGTGAGTACCTGAGATGAACTGCGAGTTAACCTCTCTAGGTGCACTTTATATTCTTCTTATGAGAAACACTAGATATGTTTCAAACTCACTTAAACAAAGATTCAGCCACTGAGTATTGAAAATTAATAACATCTCTGGCAAAGTCCGGCAAAAATATGGTTGAAACTTCCCCCATGTGTAGCAAGGATTTAGGAATCCAGGCAAAGCTACTGATCCTGAGCTGTCAAGAAAAGAATATTTTAGAAATTATGAAAACAGAAAGCAGACTGTACTTGCTAATTCTTTCTCAATATAAGCAACTTGGTTTACCTAAACCACATCTCCAGTATGCTCACAAGCATTTTTAGTAGATATTTATAATATCAATGAAATTGTAGTATCGATTAGTAACATGGTATATGCAGTAACCTGGTATCTATTACAATACCATCAGTAAAGTTTTAAGCTTTACCATGAAAGAACACCCTTTTCTTTGTGTGAATAGTGGAGCCTGGGGATTAGCAAAATCTGACTTAGTGTAGTTCTGCTGACTGGCTAAAAAGATACATATCCCTTTTTCTTGTCATTTAGAGGTGAAGATGAGTTAATTCAGAAAAGGCCAAGTTACTGACACTTTAAATAATAAAGCAACACTTCAGAATGGTGGTGTGAGGTGAATGATTTGTAATGACCATTTTAACTATGTGAAAGAGACATCATGAGTTTCTTCTTCTATTAATATGCTAAACAGCTACCATCCTTTAGGAATTTTCCTAGTAATTCTTTTTTATTTTCATGTGTGGTTTTTGGAAAATTTTTTGAGATTTTTTTGTTTTGTTTTGTTTTGTTTTGTTTTGTTTTGTTTTGGCTAACCCATCAAATATATTTTCTTTATTTAAAAAGACCACACCAGGAACTGATCTACCTTACACAAGTGTCTGATGGGAAATAGTCATGTAAATTTTGACTCACTGAATGCAGGAAAGAAGGAGGCCGCCACCTAAGAAATGGATGACAGCATCTGAAAATGGTTCCAGCATTTTAAAAGCAATTATGGGGGGTAGATTTATGCATGAAACCTGCTCTGTACATTAACTAAATTTGTGGGTTTAATCACTGGAAGGAGAAAACCAGCTATGAAATACTGAAAGTAACAGGTCATTGTAGATATTCCCTTGAGGACATAATTTGTGTTGGTGTGTGTAGACAGGACTGCATATATGTGTAGCAGAAGTGACAAAGGAAAAGTCAGTGAACATCCTCCAAAAGCAAATACAGGATAATGCTGGAATATATGGTTTCCTGAATAAAGAAAATAAAGCTGCGACTATGTGAAGATTTCTTAGTATGGGAATGGCAAAGGAGTAATGCATTCTTCACTCCAATGGAAATTAATGGAGCATGCATTCCTCATTCTCAGTCTATTTGAGGCTGCAACAGGGGATATCACATCTGGCAAAACTACTTTGAGTCATGTTATACCACTTATAACATCATCTGGACCTTAGGAAACAGCTTTCTGAAAATAAGGTATGCTGTACAGTACTTGACATTAGCCCTGTTGAAAGGTACTGATAAGTTGCAGAGGCCTAAGAAATTAAGGGCCACATTTGCATGGAATTTCCCTGCACTTTATTACAGTCAGTTCCCTGGTTTTGTAATTTTAACTTCCCTTTTCCCTCAAGTGCCTTCCCCAGGGTGAGTAGGGGGTGCTCATTTGTGAGAGGGAACCAAATCAGTCAGAAAGGAGAGCATCTGGGACAACAACAACAGAGGAACACTGCGTACCCAGAAACAGTACAAAATCTGGTATAAATTGAGAACATTCATTATTAATAGAAATACTATTTTCAAACTATGTCGCACTTTCATCTCTGAGGGTTTCACATGCTATAGTCCTGATCCTGTGTTTGTATTCCTAACTCCTATGGTTAACTTGATCAGATTTGATAGAATTGGTGGTGTGAAGAGGATGCACACTTTATACAGTTTTGTGAAATTTGGCTATAGACATAAACAGCTTCATAAAAGCTTCACTGCTGCTGTGATGGAGGCCACTGTCCTCTGGAATTTTCCATATATTCTGTAACTACCTTGCAGAAGGGGGATGTCAATGAATAATGCTTTGGGTTTTTTTTTCCAAAAATACCTTAGGACTCGGGTAGCATGCACAGAACAGAACAGAGCCCTGGTCTGTTGGTACCTGTGAGTGAGAGGGCCTCACACTCACACACAGCATTTTTTGCATACGAGCAGTTCACATTTGCCCCCTGAGGTTCACATTCACCCCCTTATTCCTGCACTAGAAGAAGTGTGAAATGGCCACACTGTGATGCCCAGGAATGCCTGAAACAAAATGAAGAGAGACCCATATTCCAGGAAAGGTCAGAGCTGTCTGGCGGTCATACTCTGAGCTGATGGGAGACTTGGAAATACAAAAGGGAGCAGGAAAGTCTTAATGTCTTAAAATCTCCTACTGGAACACATTAGCTATGGATAGGTTTAGTGTTCATCTTTGAACCGGAATGTGATTCTGTTCCAAATACCAGATCTGTACACCCTATGGATGGTGACCCTTAAAACCAACACCTCCACCCAAACATGAGTGCCATTTGGCATCGTCAGCTGGTATCAGCTAGCTTATTCCTCTTAGAGAGGTGATCATAGACCACTGCAGAAATTTTTGTCTTTTGAGGGGGAAGGAGGGTGAGTGTGTAGAAAAGGGTAAAAGAGTTATCAAGTGTTTTGTTTGGGGGTCAATATATAAGTGGCTGAGATAGACAGTTGCACAAAATAGCATGAGGTTTACCATAAGCTTAGGCTCTAATTAAAAATGTACAGGGATGCTCATTTTTGCTACAGGATTTTATCATTTAGACGTTTATAATAATTTCTTTTTTTAACATTTATGTGTTTCCAACGTCAGTTATAGAAAGTCCCCAGTCTTCTGCCCTGCACCCAGGATTATAAAAATATTTAAAGTCACAGAACAGATATACGGCTAGGCAGACACATATTTTGATTTATGTTATACTATGGTTGAGGCACACATTTGAAGGCAAGGTTTTTGGCTGACAACAGCATCACAATAGCAGTCTTCCAGCCATATATTTTAGTGATGACCCCTGAAAATTATCAGGGTTTAATACAAGGCTATAATATAGGGTTTCTGGAAACTCTACATAAGCAATAGGCAACATAAAAAGTCATACGACTATTTATGTGCCATCAAATCACATTAGGGGAGATTTGACCACATAAATAGTAAAATGACTTTTTGGGAATATGTAAATTAAAGAAAAATGTTTCAAATAGAAACCATAATTTACAGAAAAATCACAAATATGCAACAATATTACAAAAGTAGGAAAGCAAGAGGCAAAAAGAGAAAGGAAGACTTCATGAAATCTTTTCCATATACTGCAAGATTTTTTTTTAACACACACAATCAAAGATGCATTCTGTCATGTCATATCATTATTACCTATTTTTTTTTTTTTGTATTATATTGTGAGTTATGTGGGAGTTGACTGATATCTATGTTGTCAGCTGTTTGCCAGCTGTTTGCTCCTGGGATGAGCGGGGTGAATGTTAGCTTCTCGGAACCATCAAAATAAACAGCATCATTTCTCTTTGTTCTTTCTCTGCTGCAAAAAATGCTCTGTGGATAGAAAAACTCCCCAGCCCCAAAAGCTCACCCTCCTTTCTTGCATCGCTTCTGGTACATATTAGTATTTATCTGGTTCTCATTGTTTGGTGATGCTAATAAAAACTGCAGAGTATGTAAGAATAATAATTATGGCAGCTACAGAATAGCAAGAGTGTAATAAGTGCTGTATAGACAAACGTGAAATTAAGGGGCTACTCCAAATAAAACTCTGTTACCCACAGAATGCAGCTAAAGTCTATGGATTTTTTGACATTGATGACATTGTGAAGTGGGTTGGCCTTGGGCCATGTAAATGTGGTGGAAGATGAGCTGTGGCATTGCCTCAGGTTGCCTCTGTGGAACAGCATGGCACTGTGCAGCTGCAGGCCCAGCCCATGGTGGGATCACCCATGTAACCCTTCACTCCTCCATGGGAACGGCACTTCACTCCTCCATGGAAGAGTTGACTCAAGTTTGCCTCTGCTCTCTGGAATGCACAAACCAAACACACTCAGGAGCAGAATAAAACATTATAAATACTAGCAATGATTACCCTAGGTTTTTGGGATGTGAGAGTGAAGAAGTTGTTATACTCCATGATTTGGTTGCTTTGGTGAAGGAATTTCTCTCCTATGATCCCGATTTGGTCAGTAGTTAACTCATGCCCAGTTTCAAACACTTAAGCAGTGCTACTTAAAAGTGCACTTACCTTGTAGAATGTGAATATAACTATTTCCTTGCCTAAACTTTACCATGTGCCTAAGTGCTTTGCTTGGGAGATGGTCAATATTCTTAGATTACTCTTAAGAAAAAGGAAAGACTTTTATTTTGAGGTAGTAATAAATGCTAAATACTTGGAAGATTAAAGGATTGAAGAGACTTTACATGTCACTGTTGTGCACACACAGCTCCCTTTGAAGTCAATGGAACTTGTGTGTGCCAAAGGGCAGAGATATAGGGTGGCAGAATTTCGTAATATTGTGACTTAGGAGCCAAAACCACCAGGGGATACCTAGAATGAATGCATGAACTTTTTAAATGCTTGAATGCTTTGAAGTGCTCCTTCTTTTTTTTTTTCCTTTGTGTTGTTGTGTGCATGGGTTTGTTTGTTTTGTTTTTTTTTGTTTGTTTGTTTTGCTTTTGGTTGTTTTGGGTTTTGATTCTTTGGGGTTTTTTTAGGAAAACAACTTTAAATACTCTTTTTAACCTAGAATGTAACAGCTAAACATTCACTTAAAGGAAAACTTGTCTTTCAGGGAGCTTCCCTGATAGTAAAATAAAAGAGCAGAGGTTATTTAGAAAAGCTGAGGAGAACCTTCAGCATATACAAAAGACACAAGAGACAGTCTAGAGACAGAGGAGATGTTGTTGGAAAGAGGAAGGCGAGCTCTTGAGCCTGAAAGAGAGATACTCAGAAAGCAGAATGATCATAAGCCAAGGGAAGGTGTACAAACCATCCAGGAGAACTGCACATCAGAATCTACCTCTGGGAAATCTGTTGAATCAGGGAGGCTGTGATTATTTTGCACCTTGGATTACTTGTGTGTGCTCAAGCAAGAAAACTATATAGCTATTTTCCTTGCTTGCCAAAACAAAACAATTAGATAGCGTTCTTACTGATGCTTTTAAACGAGATTATTTTTGTTCTACAAAACATTGCTCTTATTTATTGACTTTATTTTGGAAGCCATCAAATGTTGGATTTCTCCCAACATTAGGGAAGGCTTAGAGCTTTTTATGATTCTTTCTTTCCACATGAGCTACATCTAGGAAAGTGCTGAGCAAAGAACAAGGGGTGCTTAGCATTCTGCTACACTGCCTAACATCATTAGAAAATTGCACCTTTCAAGAACTGCCATAGAGGCTGAACTGTTCCGTTTCTGGTAACAATAGTATAATATTAATCACTTATTAACAGTCTTGGTCATTTGACTTATTTCCTCATTTCTTTTGAAAATCTTGTTTTGCCCTTGCTGGTCTCTTACTTACGAATGGCATCAGCAGCTGTATCTTGGTTTGAAAGGACGTGTGTGGAAAGGGAAAGGAGGAGGGATGACAGGCTCTAGCCAACATACTTTTGTAAACGACTACTAGCTTACCACATTGCACTCTTTTTTTTTTTCCTGCTAATTACAGGAAGAGAGATTTATTAATATTTGTGCAATGGTAACTTCTCAGCTCACCCACAGCCTTTTCTAATCCAGCCAATTATTTTTAGTATTACTTTTAAGCTCTGTTTTTAATTAATGGGGTGCAGAAGTTTAAAGCATATGGGGTTGCTTTTCTAAAGTCTGTGAAGAAGCAGAGTTTAAAAACCCTGCAGATACACTTCTCAATATTGCACTTAAACTCTGCTTCTGAAAATACTACATATAAGTTGTCGTATTTTCTTCATCTTGACATGAAATTCTGTGACGTGTCACATCAAATAGCAACAATCATGAAATTTTTAGGGATGTGTCAGTTTTGAGATACATACTTTCTTGCTTTGATCCACCATGGTTCAATTGGAAGATAAAATAATCACTTCCATTTCTCACTACTTCTTTATAAAAACATATAACAAAAATATATTTTTTAAAATTTTCAAAGTATTTGTTCTGAAGACCCTTTTAACAGAAAATTCTTGTTGCTGCTAAAATCTGCTGCAAAACCATCGCTTGAGTAGCAGTCATGTTTTTCTCCTGCTCCACAGGAAACATGAAAGCTGCCATAATTTTTGGGATACCCACGGTCCTAACTGGGCAGTCCAGTCTTCCTATATCTGGAGCATGATCCCAGCCCGGTGCAGTCAGGGCTGGTGTCAGACAGTCAGCGTTTGTGGTCCAGGTCTGTGTGAACAGAACTTCATCTCCCTTTTTAAGTAACCAAAGAGAAAACTCAGCAACAGGTAGAGCAAGGAACGTGCAAGCTTTGCTTGGTTTTCCTGAGAATCTGCAGACCTCCAGCACCGCCTGTATCCCAGGGTTAGCTGGGCTGAGGGAGAAGCGAGCAGGGATGAGGGAGCAGGAGCAGGGCTGAGGGAGCAGCGAGCAGGGGTGAGGGAGAAGTGAGCTGGGCTGAATGGAGCAGGAGCAGGGCTGAGGGAGCAGGAGCAGGGCTGAGGGAGCAGGAGCTGGGCTGAGGGAGCAGCGAGCAGGGCTGAGGGAGCAGGAGCAGGGCTGAGGGAGCAGGAGCAGGGCTGAGGGAGCAGGAGCTGGGCTGAATGGAGCAGGAGCAGGGATGAGGGAGCAGGAGCAGGGCTGAGGGAGCAGGAGCAGGGCTGAGGGAGCAGGAGCTGGGCTGAGGGAGCAGGAGCTGGGCTGAATGGAGCAGAAGCAGGGCTGAGGGAGCAGGAGCAGGGCTGAGGGAGCAGGAGCTGGGCTGAGGGAGCAGGAGCTGGGCTGAATGGAGCAGGAGCAGGGATGAGGGAGCAGGAGCTGGGCTGAGGGAGCAGGAGCTGGGCTGAGGGAGCAGGAGCAGGGCTGAGGGAGCAGCGAGCAGGGCTGAATGGAGCAGGAGCTGGGCTGAGGGAGCAGGAGCTGGGCTGAGGGAGCAGCGAGCAGGGCTGAGGGAGCAGCGAGCAGGGGTGAGGGAGCAGGAGCTGGGCTGAGGGAGCAGGAGCAGGGCTGAGGGAGCAGGAGCTGGGCTGAATGGAGCAGGAGCTGGGCTGAATGGAGCAGGAGCTGGGCTGAGGGAGCAGCGAGCAGGGCTGAGGGAGCAGGAGCAGGGCTGAGGGAGAAGTGAGCTGGGTTGAGGGAGCAGGAGCAGGGCTGAGGGAGCAGGAGCAGGGCTGAGGGAGCAGGAGCTGGGCTGAGGGAGCAGGAGCTGGGCTGAGGGAGAAGCAAGCAGGGCTGAGAGAGCAGGAGCTGGGCTGAGGGAGCAGGAGCAGGGCTGAGGGAGCAGGAGCTGGGCTGAGGGAGCAGGAGCAGGGCTGAGGGAGCAGGAGCTGGGCTGAATGGAGCAGGAGCAGGGATGAGGGAGCAGGAGCAGGGCTGAGGGAGCAGGAGCAGGGCTGAGGGAGCAGGAGCTGGGCTGAGGGAGCAGGAGCTGGGCTGAATGGAGCAGAAGCAGGGCTGAGGGAGCAGGAGCAGGGCTGAGGGAGCAGGAGCTGGGCTGAGGGAGCAGGAGCTGGGCTGAATGGAGCAGGAGCAGGGATGAGGGAGCAGGAGCTGGGCTGAGGGAGCAGGAGCTGGGCTGAGGGAGCAGGAGCAGGGCTGAGGGAGCAGCGAGCAGGGCTGAATGGAGCAGGAGCTGAGCTGAGGGAGCAGGAGCAGGGCTGAGGGAGCAGGAGCTGGGCTGAATGGAGCAGGAGCTGGGCTGAGGGAGCAGCGAGCAGGGCTGAGGGAGCAGGAGCTGGGCTGAATGGAGCAGGAGCTGGGCTGAATGGAGCAGGAGCTGGGCTGAGGGAGCAGCGAGCAGGGCTGAGGGAGCAGGAGCAGGGCTGAGGGAGCAGGAGCTGGGCTGAGGGAGCAGCGAGCAGGGCTGAGGGAGCAGGAGCAGGGCTGAGGGAGAAGTGAGCTGGGTTGAGGGAGCAGGAGCAGGGCTGAGGGAGCAGGAGCAGGGCTGAGGGAGCAGGAGCAGGGCTGAGGGAGCAGGAGCTGGGCTGAGGGAGCAGGAGCTGGGCTGAGGGAGCAGGAGCTGGGCTGAGGGAGCAGGAGCAGGGCTGAGGGAGCAGGAGCAGGGATGAGGGAGCAGGAGCTGGGCTGAGGGAGCAGGAGCAGGGCTGAGGGAGCAGGAGCTGGGCTGAGGGAGCAGGAGCAGGGGTGAGGGAGCAGGAGCTGGGCTGAGGGAGCAGGAGCAGGGCTGAGGGAGCAGGAGCAGGGATGAGGGAGCAGGAGCTGGGCTGAGGGAGCAGGAGCAGGGCTGAGGGAGCAGGAGCTGGGCTGAGGGAGCAGGAGCAGGGGTGAGGGAGCAGGAGCTGGGCTGAGGGAGCAGGAGCAGGGCTGAGGGAGCAGGAGCTGGGCTGAGGGAGCAGGAGCAGGGGTGAGGGAGCAGGAGCTGGGCTGAGGGAGCAGGAGCTGGGCTGAATGGAGCAGGAGCTGAGCTGAATGGAGCAGGAGCTGGGCTGAGGGAGCAGGAGCAGGGCTGAGGGAGCAGGAGCAGGCTCTGCCGCCCCGGGCCGCCCCGTCCCTCTCAGGGCTCGCTCGTCCCGGCCGCCCGTCGCGGGTGGCGGCCCGCCTGCCGCAGGGCGCGCGGCCCGCCAGCCCCGTGCGCGGGGCGATTCATCAGCAGGACGGCTACTGCTGGGAAGAATTCCTCCCCGGCGGGATGAACCTCCAGTGACTCTGCTCGGAGGCTGCGGACGTCCCCCTCCCGTGCGGGCAGGGCCATCGCTCAGCCCGGGGATGAACTCTCCCTCACCCCCTGACCCCCTCTTCAACTCCCACACATGCACCAAGGCGTGAACTGGGGCTCGGCGGGCCCAGAGCCCTCCCAGCCCACCTCTGCCTCATTCCCCCGGACACCGGGGGCTGGGGGGTGGCTGAGCTCAGCCCCACGGCATCATCGCTGGCTGCTCTCACATGCTGCACCAAGCCGAAGAAGGCTTGGCTGCTGAACCTTGGCAGCAGTTTTGTCCCATGCTGGAGGGTGCAGCCGCCTCTTAACAATGTAGTCTAAAATTCCTCCTGGCCTGAACCCTCCAGACCCAGCCAGGGTCTCTCCCCTGCAAGACCCCACTGCCACTCCCAGATTGTCCCTGGATGCACAAACCAAAGGAAAACTGTGGAGTCACTCTGGGACTTTGACTGGTGTCAGATGGGGATCTTCCCTCTGTTTTGGAGGAGTGAGCAGTAGCTTTTGCTTGATGTCTCTGGAAGCCCTCGCCAGGCTGGGAGCTTGTGCTGACATCTCAGAGTCCTGTGACAAAGGGTGCAGAAGGTGTCAGTTCTTGTTTCTGAATCATCTGGTCTGACTGTGTTGTGCTGGGGGAAACAGTAAGGAAATAGAAGCACAAGGACAGCAGCTGAACCTTTGTGCTTTTCTGTACTTTTTTTTTTCTTTTTTCTTTTTTTTTTTTTTTTTTTTTCCCAAGGAAGCTTTCAGTGTGCTCGCCTGCTGGGTCCTCAGGGAATAACATGCTCCGGAAATTTATTACACTGTCTCTAGGCAGAGCCTACCACTGCTATATCAGGAATTACTTAAGGAGTTACTCAGGTCCAGGTGGCTGTTTGAGAACTCATATCAGGAACTTACATCACCTGCTTTTGCTTGTAGTAAAATTTAGGTCCCTTCTTTTGACTCATTTCTCCTTTTATCAGAGCATAATTTAACCACTGGTCACTGGAGACAAAGAGAAGCCCAAATAAGCTTCAGAGTACACCTGAGAAACTCTTCTGGGAAGAGCTAAGAAGCAATTTTTTCTTCTGAAAATCAGTATCCTTTTACTGTGACTCTGGTAGCTTCTGTCCTCCATTGTTAGATGGAGTAGCAGAAGAGAAGAAAAAATAGCATGACAAGAGATATCAGGAAGGCCAAGGGAAGGGTGAAGCAAAGGTATTTACTCACATCAGAGAAGAAGAGACAAAACTTATATTGCTTTACACTTAAACTCCTTTGTTGAGTTCATTGCTGAATTCACAAACGGGGACAGGAGGTATAATGAGAGTGGCATGAGTGACAGCATCCTGTGTCCCAGACTAGCAAAGATGGTCAGGTGCTCCAACACTGTCATTGCAGGCTGGCAGAGGTGGTTAGGGTCAGGAAAGGAGGATGTGAGAAACACAGTTCTTAATACCACAATTTCCAGTTCCAGTTGCTGATAGCAGAAATTCTACAGAAAAGCAGCTTGTGAATGCTTTAAGTTTGTATTGCAATTAAATGCATATTTTAGTGCTTTGTGTATTTTTGTAAAAGCACAATGGGAGATATGGAGTACATTTAAGTATATTTGGACTCTGACTACTCAGGACTGCCTTTATGAGGACTGGTGGTAGAAGTATCACTTTCTATCCTGTATCATTATCCACAGAATTCAGCTAGCGATTACAATGAAGCATTTTAAGGCAAATCAACGCCAGGGACGGCTGTAGTGCAAAGTCTGCCCTGTAAACTGCAGTGGTCTGGGAGCTGATTGACAAGCAGCTTAGACATCTGGGCACCAGGAGCAGAGCAGACAGCTGGAGCTGCCAACCTTTTCAGCTTATCCTGAGGTAAGGCTGTCCCAGCTCATCAGTCAGCACCCTTACATTTCTTAGGCCTTCAGATTTTAAAAAGACTATACTGACCCATAAAATCTAGTAAGATGAATGGGTATATTTTATGATTTTTTTTTACAGAATAATAATAGAGGTTTGAAATGTTTGAAAACTTTTCTTTGCTCACAACTTCCAGTATGTAGAATGGAATGTTTCATAGTAGTTTTGCCTTTTCCTTTCATTTTGGTGGAATCAAAAGTAACGAGTGCAGCAAGTACCTATAAGTAATTTAATTAATGCCATTGTTATTTGTTTTTCCCAAGGAATCTGTAAGACAGCTAAGACTGTGTGGTGCTGTGGACCAATATTCTTTCAGTTCGGAAAGCCTCTATTCACATTTGGATATGAGCTGTTCATAACAGTGTACTGGATTTGCTTCTCTCCTTAAGAACCTTTGTGTCCATTGCTAAACTCATTGCACAGTTCAGTGCAAACTGTAGTGTCTTATCAACAGAAGGAAGGGAGACTTTAATGGGTGTAACAGCTTGAGATATAATGAAAGTCTTGCCAAAAATGCAATGTGTCAAAGAGTTTTGAAGACCTTCATAACCTATTTCTGAAATTTATCCCAGGCAGCAGCATAGGCAGTGTGAG
The DNA here is from genome assembly GCF_050655825.1 of Lonchura striata. NCBI lineage: Eukaryota > Metazoa > Chordata > Aves > Passeriformes > Estrildidae > Lonchura > Lonchura striata. The sequence continues at coordinate 98,791,191 of NC_140704.1, read as the reverse complement.
ACACCCCAAAACACAAAGACCCTGTCATGACAGTCCCTGCATGGTACACAGAGCAGGCCACACCCATTTGTGCCTGTGTAAAGGAATTTAATCACTAAGCAAAATTATTCTTCTTGAGCAGAAATAAGTCCATTAGGTGATCACCTGCTTCATTACAGAGGATTAAAAAATAGGGAACAGAGAATAGATATACAGATTTAACTGCAGGCTTGACTTTACAACTGTTGGATAAACTACACCTTTCTTAGCTATAAGGTAAAATTGGTGGCTATATACCATATCCATCATCCTAGTACTACTCTCTGATCAGCAATTTCTGCTTAGTTGTCTGTGTACAACAATCTGTCCTTCTGTGACTCTTGAGCCATCCTGAGACAAGCATAACCTACGACATCTCCAGACTCTGTACAGGTATAGATACACATGTAATGATCTGACTCAGAGCCCATCACCAGCAATCTGTTTTGAAAGCTGTCTTCCATTTAGTCTGTTTAGTAATAAGAATCAATAAATGGTTATTGGTGGTCCTGGCCCATGTCAGCAGTATCAGTCTCATTTTCATTTGCAAAGACACCTTCATGTGTCATGAACACAGCACTTCTTCAGTGTGATGCTGAGATGTGAGATGTCCGCAGCAAAGTGGGCATCAATTCTAAGAATGTCTTGAGTGACATGGGACTGATCATCATCCTGGCATGAATAGCTACTGTCTCAGAAATGTATGAATAATATACCATAAGCATTGGTCATTTGTCAATCTGGTGTCCTGGAAGAGACAGAACCTAAACCAGTGTACATTAATCTTTTGGGGACAGGTCTGGAAAAAATATCTATAATTGTGTTGAACAACACAGCTTGAGTCCCTTTCAATTTCTGGACCCTTTTGGGAAGTTAGATTGAAACGTGGGAAATACTTTGTATTAAAATTATTTTCATGGAGTAACAGATTGAACAATAATGCACAAGTTATGGTGCATCCATCACATTGGTGAAATAATATTTAATGTATTAAATAAAATGTACCTATCCCCTTCCTTTTTTCCTGTGAATGTCTATCTTTTCCCATATGCAACTCTGAAGCTTCATTATGATGTCTTACAACCGGTGCCTCCTTATTATCAAGTAAAGAACAAGCCAAGTGATAATGCCTTTTTCCTTCCTCAGCTACTATCAAAACAGTGCAGCAACCCCAGTCACAAACTCAAGAGTCTTTTGACAGCAGCAATTAAGCAACTTAATTAATGAGTGAATAAAAATGATAATATTTACTGAATGGGAGCATCCTGTTTTGCATTTTTATTCAAACTGTGCACCTGAAGAATACCACTGAGTATACTACCTCCTCCCCTTCTGCTTGCAAGCTCTCTTCATTTTTTTCCCCACGCTATTTTGACTTTGAAAGCACCCAAAAAACTATTGTATGCCTAGACACAGGCATGATGCTGAGGCACCAAATAAGTCTTCCAGGCAGCTGAGGGGAATATGCTGCTATCTTTGCTATGGTTTTGCTGACCCTTAAAACTTGGCTTATATTTAAGGGACAATTTTCATGGTGCATTTGTAAGCTTGAAATTTATATCAGAATAAGTGATTAATTACTGATAAATGGCTAATAAAGCATTAATACATTTGTTAATTAACAAATTTTGGACTTAAAGTGCTTCCCACCCTCTTTCTCAACATGTTTCACATGCATGCATACAGACTTCTGTTCCCCTATATTTTTTATTTGACTGTTAATCTCTTCAACCTTCATATATTACATGCATACACATAAATATATGTTTTAGTCTACATGGGTTTTCTCAATGAAATATATAACCCATCTCAACTGCAAGTAAAGCCCCATACATAATTATTTTGGAATGACAGACAGTGAATTCCTTAGCTATTATTTTTGACGACCCTGTCATGGATGCCAGGCATATATTGTGGTAAGAGCCTGAGAAACTTGGGAAAACCCACCTGGGGAGCAAACTCCTTTTTTCTTTATGGAAAGGTTCCCCAAGTGACAGGCCTGCAATCCTGGGTGAGCTTAATTAAAGTCAATAGAGAAAACTAAAGCATTCAAAATTGCTGCCTTTGGGGCTTCCCCACTCTTCTTTTTCTTCATTTGCTGACACTTTTAAGGGTAAGGTGCATTTTAAATTCCTTATTTGGGGCTTGGGGCTCAGTTCATCACATTCCCCTTCTGTTCTGTATCCCACATTAAATCTCCCTGACACTTCAAAGTGTTGTTTCCCATGATTTATGGCTAACTAATGCAGGTGCACTGGGCCTCCTGTGAGGTGCTGAATGTCCGCTTTGACATCAGTATTAATGAATGAAGTTTTGGCACACAAAGCCAGGTAAGGCACGTTACCTAAAACTGCAGATAGGTAAACTGAGGTACCAAACAAGACAGCAGTGAAGCCAAAAAAAGAATTTAACCTTGTTGGCTTCCAGAGTTCTGCAGTAGTATGAGTTGTGCTGAGAGTATCCCCTTGGGATTTTCTAAAACGTGCCTAACCAGACTTTGTGACCCTAGTCCTACCTCATTTCTTCTCCTCTCCAGAGGAGAAGGATGCCAGAGATGCACCTAAGCAGCAGAGCTGGGAATACGCATGGAAGAAAAAACGCCTTTGTGTAATAGGATCTTGACCATCTGCTGCACCTGCCATTTCAATCCCTTGTCTGTTTTGAATCATACATTGTCAAATGTCACAATTGCTACCAGGCCTGAAGCTTGGATTAGTTTTTGAGCTTGTAATGCTTATTTCTGAAATGAATGGCAAAATGCCTACTGACTTCAGCACAAGCAGAATTCAAGAACTGACAGCTACAGTCACCTTTATTTGCACCCCACCCATAGTGGAAGAATATATTGGAAGTGGTGTCAGCAACAGCAGTGGGACTGGGGCATTTGTGACAAACTACCTTTGGGGTTTGCTTTTGGAATAAAATCCTCATTTACCAGCCTCTGGTAATGAGGTGGCCACATGACTTTAGAGTGAAGGCATTTTTATTAGGGCCTAATGGTAGATATTGTAAATGAGGTTTGTGAATTAAGAAAATACTTTGAACATTCAAGTGATCAAAATCTTTGATGATAAAGATGGGTGTCAGAAATTCCCCAGTTCCAATTGTTGGTCCCATAGCACTTACATGATTCACTACATGTTAATCTAGCTGTCTGTGCATTTATTGTAGAGGTAACTGTATGGTGGGATGATAGTAATTACATATTCTGTCCTCCACAGCACTCAGAAATGTAAGAGGTGTGCTATGTCAGGAGCAGGGGAAATTCAAAGTCCAGTAAGTATACCTTACTGGGGTTAAAAAGAGAGCTGCTTTTCTTGCTCATGGAGCTGGAAGGGGCTAAGGTGAGGAGACCCACTCAGATTCATAGCAATAAGGGCTCTGTGCTGTCTGGGGTCTCAGTTTTTTAAAAAAACCCTTCCCATTCTGTTGTGGGATGTCTGAATTCAGCAGATCCAATTCTCATCTGTTTGTATTTTAAACTGTGCCAGACCAAGTATCTTCTCCTTTCCCTGCTCCCTTGGCAAACAGCTCACTTCTTTATTCCCTCCTGGAGGAAGGATATCAACGCTGAAAAGGTTAAGTGGGCTGCCTTATGAGTTGGGATGTTGTGAAATTTACAGTCATTAACTTCTCTGGGTGGCCATCAGGAATTTAATTAACATCCTTGACATGGGTTGTGATAACTGGTATTGTGGCTTCCAGATGCCCATTGCTGAGAGACAGAGATTGTACTTGTGAAGAGTGACAGCTTTCAGGAATGTGCAGAGGCTTTGTACTCTGTCTTGCAAGAAGAAAGACAGCTCTGGTTGCCACCTTCTTCCTGTGGGAAAAAAAGGGAGAAAAAAAAGGCAGCCTTTTTGCAGGTAGCCTCACTCATGACAGTAACATCACGTCTGTTTCTGCCCTTGTCAACACATCTCACTGTCCACAATCACTCATCATCTCCAGACAGACAGCACTGGAGGAGATCATCAATTGCCAATGCAATTCAGCAGATACACTTCATAAATTTTAATTACATTCCCACTGAAAATGAATGGTCAGAAAATATAAAACATCTGCCATCCAGATCATTTACATTTTTCATACAATAAATCATTGGCAACATCCAAAACAATGGATTAAATCATGTGAAGTGTGATAGGTCAAGAAAGAAGAAACGGCACCCATTGTGTGATTACTGTTTGGACCAAAGCCATTACACGGTGTACAGTATCAAGAAAAATAAAAACATTAAAAAATAGTAACCATTTGGACTTGTGCTCATAAATAAAAGATCCCTGGTATCAGATAGACCTTTCTAATGGATCTATTACTGTGTCTCTGGAAAAATGAGGGATTGTTTAAGTAAAAGAATATTTAGTTAATTAAGATGGAGGGAAATGAGCATTTATCAATTGAGTGTCTGGCCTATTTAGCTTGTAAATAGAATAAAGAAGTGATGTCAGTGGAAAATAATCTGTTAATCAGGTTTAACTAATATCATGACTGTTAAAATAACTCAATCAACCTTGTCTTCGATAGTGTAGTGTGAAATCCTAGTGTGAGATCATCGAACAGTATGTCCAAATCATATGTTTTACCTGACAAAGCATCACCACACAGGTTTAAAAAACCAGGTATGGGACTCAGAGGGGACCTACTACATAATTTCTTTCTCTATTTGGCAAGGGAGGCAGCTCTGATGTGGTGGTACAGTGATGGTCAATGAGCCCTGCCCCAGGAGGTAAGAAATCTGTGCTCAACTCCTGTTCTTCAAACTGCTGGAGAGACAGGCCAAGGCAGCAGGGTCATATTTCCCTCCACAGAGGGTTTAAGGCCAGAGCCACAAATGCAAAAAATTACTTTCTGTTCTAGGTACCACAGATTTCCTCAGATTTAGTGAGATTTGGGTGCCTCAGACTCTTGGAAGTTTTTACTCTGAATTGTAGGTGTTTCGTGCTGTTCAATATTATATGGGTTTTTTGTTTCATTCTGCTTTGTTATCTTTTTTTTAATGTGCAAAGATATTGTTATATAATCTTGTGTAGCATTTTAATCCAAATTATTCTTTCTTCAGCCATTCTCCTCACTACCTATGCAGTTACCAAATCTGAGACATTGTCCTCTCCCCCTTGAACCATTCTTATTTTCTAAAAACTGAAAGTAATTTTGGTTGGATCCATGTCAAAGCTTGTTCTTTTGTTTGCCTTTTAAATAGTACCAATCCAAAGGCATAGACATCCATGGGAGCAGCAAACTGCGAACACACTCAATCACAAGGTGTTGGATACAGCACATCCTCATCCCTAAAGCAGATGAGAGATTAGTGTGTTTGTTAACCTCAGTATCTTTCCTGTTGAATGAAATGGATGGAAATCAGGTATACACTGAGCAAATGTTTATTTTGACTGGAAGCCCTGTCACTTTGTGTATTTATGTGAAATAGAGAGATGTATGCTTAGCCTGAGGAGGTATCTGCACTCGTCAAAAAAGGCCATTGATGAATGGCTGTAAAAGCTATACTTTTATCTGTTTTATGTTCTTCTAATGCTGCTAAATTGTTGTATATTAGGTTAAAAAATAGTCCATTCTGACATTACATGATGAGCATGTCTCGCAATGGTATGTGCAATATAAGCCTCTTTCATTTGACGATTTACTGCTGTTAAAAGGAAATAAAAATCCTCATAACATATGAGAGAACAATGTAGCTGAGAGATTTTTCAAGGTGTTCAGCTTGAGTTCCTTGAACTAGCAATAATGTTTTTTTGACTCAATGTATCTATGCATTTTTAATTCAGTTACACAAATATCAGGGGAAAAGATTTTTTCACTCATAGAGATGTTTTACTTCCTACCAAACTCCTTTACAACAACAGTAATTATTAAAAAATACCACAGAAGTGCTGCAGCACATGTTATTAATTACTATTTATACAGTGACACATATTGCTCTACAGACAAATAAAAACAATGTGGCTTTTGCTCTCTCACAGTGATGGCTTATGAGCTTTTCATTGCAAGTTTGGCCAGCTGGTTTAGGTATGACTCCCTGAATCTATTCCTTTTGCCCTAAACTCCACCCTGAAAAGACAAGTTTTTTAAAATCACAAAGCATTTGTGCCATTTTTGTCTGCTCTTCCCATCTTGTACCACATCCTGCAACTCCTGCCTCTCCCCACAATTCTCTCATTTTCTAACCTTTATTTTTCTTGGCTTTTTTCAGTCCCATTGTTGCTGTCTTCGTATCTGCTGTGTCCAAGTCTGGAAGCAAAACCAGCAAGCTGTAATGCAAAGCTCCCAGTACCTCTGCCCATCCTGGAAATAAAAGATATTGGCAGACCAGTTTCCCATTGTTTTCAGTCTTTGGCCTCAACAGTGCTCATCTGTATATGGTAGGATATGGGATAGTCCAGTGAGCCATTTCCTTCTGGCTTTGCCCTCCACCAAATTATCCACTGCCCATTGCTTCCTCCTAGATTTTCACAGGAGTGCCTAGGGAAGCCAAATTATGCTCCTAATGTGCTGCCTGGCTCAGCATATAGAAGAGGATATACTCTACATATCCTTAAAGGAAATATCAATTCTACTCCTGTTGTTCAGGGAGTGCTAGGGCCTTCTTGGTAACTACATTAAGCCCTCCTTATACTTCAGATTTACATATTTCACGGGGCCAGTTGAGGGCATATATTCCCAAGAACTCATTCAATCAGACAAAACCAAGTTTGTCCAGTCCTTAAGTGACTTCAGCACTTTTTTTCTCAGTGCACCTCCATTGTGAAACATTTTCTGCAAAACTTACATAGGTTGAAGAGAAAATTCAAAAAGGTGTGTAGTCTCCTAACATGCCACTGCAGCAAAATGCAATTGCCAAAATTGATGTCATCCTCTGATTCCTTACGCATCTGAAGATCAGCTCAGGTAGGTACCTAGAAGTTTCTAACACAGCTCTGGTGCTCGTGACTTTCTCTGGATCAAGCCCATGCTGTTGACAGGGCCTCCAGATCACCCCCAGCAGCTGAGCTTTGGTTTGCATCCAGGATCAAGGTCAGAACGCACCAGCTGGCTTCCTCTTGGGTAAAATCCATCTGGAAAAAGCACTCTGGGAGCTCACGGAACATGCCCAAGGCACACATGGGTGTCTCAGCCTGATGGGACCAGGCTGCACTAGTCCAGAAAGAGTGCCCTGGAGGACGTGTGCCATGGCCATGCGGGGCTCACTCCCAGCTCTTTTGCTGAACACATCTGCTCCTATTGGTCTGCGTGACAAGTGCAGGCACAGCCACTGTAGCTGTGCACCTCGTCCTCTGCAGTCAGAGCTGACTGCATGTGCACATACGTGCGCGGGGCCGTGTCACCCGCATGCGCGTGCGTGCACACGTGTGTGCACGTGTAATTTATCATTTTTTTGTGTGTGACACACCAAAAATAATGTATGAGCTCCCTCTGCTGCTTTATACAAAGAAATTAATCAAGAAAATTGCTTGCAAAGCTGAGAGCATTTTATTCATATCTTGCTGATAATGCTGTATGCACAAGTAATACCAAAAATAAGTGTGTATTATGCTTGCAAAGCACTGACCAAACACTAAATAATTAAATAAACAAAGGAATCAGTGTTGGCTTTTTTGACTTATAAAATATTCCAAATAAATACATTTTTTTTTCAAATGAAACATGTCAGCATTTTAGGTAAGAGAATGTTTTCTGACTTCCAAGAAAGTAGCAGTAAAATAAGTGAAAGCTTTATTGAGAGGTAAGATACATTAATATAACTAGATTTTCTTTCTCTTCTTAAAGGAAATAAATAATTTTAAAATGTTTAACAGTAATATATTGCTGGGTTAGCTGTTTTTGGATGTCTTTTGCATTGTGTTAAACAAGCTTTATATAGTTACGCAACGTGTCATGAGCTACTCTTGAAGTTTCTCTGAAATTCTAAATCCCATAGAAAAAAAAAACAGATTACTTTAGGGATGAAAATAGACTCACGCAGAATAATATTGTTCTAAAGACTTTAAAAAGCTCTAAAATATATTTTTGTCTTTTCTTTCTTTTCTCTTCTTCCCTTGCTTTCAAAATGATGCAAGAGCACTAACTGAAATACATTATTATTTTATGCATTGGAAGGGTAATTTTGATAAATTGAGTTGCAAACAGGTTATTTCCTGAAGGGGTAAAATAAAAAGTGTAGTTCTACGAATATAGTCAAAGAAAAAGTCAGATCTGAATGAAAATTTTTAGTCAATTTTTCACCCTGAAAAGTATAGGTCTAGTTAAACAGAAAAAAAGGGATGTATTTCTATCAATTCAAATAATCAGTTTGAATGACTTTTGAAAGATTTTTTTGACATTTTGAATTGCAGAATAATAGACTGAAGATACCCCTGGAGTTATCTGATCCCTTCCCAAATTAAAGTGTCTCAATATTGCTTAAGTGGATGCTTTTCTCTAAAAATGTACTTTCAAGAAAGGAAAAGATATGCAAGAAAAGCTCACAAAGTAGATGAACATTTTGAATCATACTAGGCACTAAATGTGACACAAAACTGCTTGACTTTGCCTTAGAACTTAGTCAGAAATAAAAAGAAAATTAACAAAAAAAAAATATTGTCAGAACTGTTCATGAACAATCATATTGTATGTTCAGAGCTGCTTGATCTCAACTGACAATGAGAGACATTGAGAACCAAATAGAAAAAAATTTTTGCTGGAATTACACCAACCACATATGCTGAACCAAACACAGTGGAGCTTCCTGAATATTACAGAACCACAGAATCATTAAGGTTGGAAAAGACCTCCAAGATCAAGTCCAACCCTTGATTGATCACCACATTGCCAGCACTATGTTCCATGTCCAGTCATTTCTTGAACAGTTCCAGGGGTGGCAACTCCACCACTTCCCTGAGCAGTCTGTTCCAATGCTTAACAAGCATTTTCATGAAGAACTTCTTGATGTCCAGCCCGAATTTCTGGCACAGCTAGAGCCTATCTCTCATCCTGTCACTGGTTTCCTGGGAGAAGAGACTGACCCCCATCATGCTACAACCTCTAAGTCATCGTAGAGAGTGATAAGGTCCCTCTAAGCCTCCTTTTCTGCAAGTTAAACAACTCCAGCTTCCTCAGCTGTACCTTATAGGACTAACTCTCTCTGCCTTCATCAGAAAGGCAATGAAGTTAGTGAAGGGTACAGAGTAAGTCTTTTAAGGAGCAGTGGAAAGAGCATGAATCTGCAAGAACCTTAAATTATAATAAACTTCAGTAGTTTCAAGTTTTCAGAAATTTTTCATTGCTTTGACTACTTCTGCCTTTTGACTTACAGGACCGATAATTTCCTTGGCTTTTGAATACTTGTCTTTTTTTAACAATTTTTTGCTGCATGCAGCCTGTATTGGTTGAATGGGACTACCACCCCTTTCCTTAACTTTCACTCCATATATGTCAACTGTTGCACCACAGACCTGTAACTGAAAGGCAATTTATTGCAACCACCATAACTTTTTAAACATCTGTAACTTGTTTCTCTATGTGTATACAAATTGATGCCAAACTAGATTAAGCGTGTAGCTATCTGTGTTTTTTTTCCACCATTAGCAACTTAGCAAGGATAAGAGGCATTTGATAATCTCCTTTTGTGTCAAGGCTTCCTTTTGTGATACTATAAGAAAGCAATATTTCTATCTGATTGAGTGCTGAGCTGTGATTTTGAGCTTCTCTAAGTACCTTAACTGTGTATGTTACTGGACCATATTGCTCAGGACAGTAACTATTGGGTAGCTGCATTGAAAATGAGTGCACCTCTCATAAAAACTGAGCTTTAACAAGCCATCCTTATTTGTACACATTTGCCAGCCCTTTCTACCATGGCAATCTCTCAGTAAAGACTTCTGATAACCAAATTTGGGTCTAATAAATACACTACTCACTGATGGAACTATAATTATCCAATCTGCAGTCTTTGCACATATGGGAGTTGTTGAATCAAATATTCTAACACAGGCCCTGATGTCTCTTCTGGCAACTTCACCACCTCAGTAGTTTATGTTTTTCAGTTTTAAATTGGTAACATTAAATGTCTTTAATAGGTTATTAGTGGAATCCTGTAGACAACAAAGTGAATACAAATAGAGTACTTGACAAATCACAGACTGTAATGGTTGACAGATCCCATTGACAATTCAGTCATGTGCTCAGGATCACAGATATTAGAGCTGGAAAACACACACTAGGTGAAATCCTAGGTTTAATGAAGAAAATGGCAGAATTTCTGTTGAGTTCAATGGGACTAGTTGCATTAATAATGTTGCATTATATCCTCTTCCAGTATTGATCATAGCAATCCAGTCTGTGTGCAGTTCTACAGGGAGCTCTTTGAATCCAGAGGCTTAGTAGGAAAGTATGTAGCTATAAGCTTTACTGGTATCTGTGTTCATTTAGCACTGGCCATACTCCCAAGGTCCTATCTCTTGGCTCATTCAAAATGAACTAAATTTCTTCTTGTTATATAATCCTGGTCAGGAATCCAAGGCAATGTACCTGGGACATTACACAGAATGGGTTGAAACCCGTCACAAGATCCAGAATGACTTCTGCTGAGCTTTGCAGATGTTTCTAGCAGGCTTCTTTAATGTTGTGTGTTGGAGCCATGGGCTTCTTCCTAAACCTTGACTTTTACTATTTTCTACTGTCATCAGAAGTACAAATGGACCATTAAAGAGGCAACAGAGTATGCCTTTGATAACAAAATTCTCTCAGGTGGCAAACAGGCAGGAGGCTCCCAAGGGAAGGAGGCAGTTTGTGCTGAGGGTCAGGGTTACAAGAGCAGTGCAGGGTACTCCAGTATTCTATACCAGATGCATAACTTGGAACACCCTAAACCTCATTTGTGCTCAGATTGTCCTAAATATTCCTCAAGTCCATTCTAAAAGTTGAGTTTCAAGACCAATAAAAAGTGGAAATGTGACTTTAATGCACTTTTCTGCTTGTGGTCATAAAGAACATAAACTAAGAATTGAGTCCCTTGGCTGGTTGCACAGTTTCACTGTCATTTCTCAAGACTTCAAGCTTCTCTTCTGCTAAATGGAAATTAGACACCAGCCTCCAGATATAAGCCCTCGAGAAGAAAAGCTACTAACAGCTCAAAACTTTACTTGGCATGTAACTAGTGCACTAATATATTCTGCTGATAAAATCCCATGGTCATATATTGTTTCAAATCCTTCCACTGACTTTCAGGCAGTAACTGAAAAGGAAAAATGCAAGGTGATCATTACCTCAATAAAAACCTTTCAAAGTCAAGTGTAAATGAATGCTGTAAATTTCACATTTTTTTTCCCTGTGCGTCTCACATATCTGAGCTGTGAGGATCAATCAGTTGCACACAGGAGTCATGACCCTGCTCTCATTGCTCCAAGGAACTGTTGTCTCACTGCATGCTATGACCCTTGGCATGAACCTGGTAATATTACTACTTGTGGGTCTATCAACAACAAGCCCTCTGTGGTTCCAATGTGCTTAGGAAAACTTAATTCCTCTTGTTCCAAATGTAGAGATCTCTTCTGTGCCAATTACCCTTTGACACTGCTATTCAAGCTTACTTTTCCAAACACTGGTTCCATAAACACTACTCCCTTCACAGGGACATAGGCTGGCAATAGGAAGGAAAACTAGTGCAAAAAATGTTTTCCTTTGATGTTCTGATTTTGGGATGGTTGCTAAATGTATGTCACTGCCTTTCAAGAAGCTTTGCATAATGGCTGGATAGCTGACTTCCTTGTGACTTAATCTTCAGTTTTCTTATAGGCTTAGCAGACAGGTTGCAAATGCTTTGTGGTCCTCATGGTAAGTGTTAGATCTTGCTATGAATGTAGGAGTGAAATCAGATTCCTACAAATCACTGTTCAAATATGTGTTAGCTTTGACTGCCTGGGTGGTCAGTCACAGTCTCAAAATCTTCTCTGTGGCTATAGTAGCTTTGGAAATATATATATTTCAGTTATTTTCACATTCTTGAATCAAAATCACTTCCTCTGACAAGGAGGTGAGTCCTGATCAAGCCAGCTCAAGTGCTGCAGCAGCAGCAGCACTGTTAATGTCCACAGTTGCTCTGCTTGCTGGTGTTGTAGAAGAAGCATTTGAGTTGTGCATGCATGTCTCTAAGTAACCATTTACATGTGAATTGTCCATCAGGGGCTGGGAAGTAAAAGATTGGTACAGAATGCCCTAGAGCACTAGGGTCTGCTTGGCCTTGTCCACTAACTTCTACACTGGCAACTTTTGTCTACCACTCTGCTCCTTTACTGAGTAAATAAATACCCTGGTCACCGGTTTCCAAGGCAAGGTCCTGCCACCTTTTCCAGCTGAGTGGCAGGTTGCCTCACCAGCAGGCAGCTGGCCAGCATGGTTTAGGCTGTCTGTTTGCCAGGTGAGCAGGCTGGTGGCCCTGGCATACAGCAGCACTGCAAGAGACCTGAAGGAAAGGAAGCACACTTGATGGCAGCTTGTAGTTTGACAGCCTGGAGGTTTTTCACAGACTCATCCAAAGAACAAATGCCACTTCTGGGTCTTGAGAAGGGCAGAGTGAGCTTAAAAAGGATGAGGGCTGACATTGAAAGGAGTGTCGTCGGGGTAAACTGGGCTCTTCCTGATCACTGATCTGCTCAGGGGCTTTCAGGAACGCACTACTTTGTGCCACGATTTCTGCACTCTGCTGTAACTCACAGAGCTAGACTGCTCCTCAGGGCAAGATTGGTGCTGCCTGCCCATCTTCTCAGTGGGGCTCCTTGGGTTGTACTCAGCCCAGCTCCTGACACACCACCCCAGCTGCTTCTCTCCCTGGAGGAGAGCAGGGAAGCTCCTGTGCAGCTGTGAGGAGCCCACAGCCAGAACTCAGCTGCCACTGCATATGAAGTAAGCTGGGTGTTTGTGTCATACTGGGGGCTGCAGTTGGGAGCAGGCACTGGGCAAATAAGTAACTTCTCCCGTGGGTCTTCAGCAGCTAAAATGGTAATGAATAAAATGGCTTCTTGGACAGATGAAGGCAAATGGGGAAGTGAGCTGCAGTAGTTAACAGCAGGCAGGATCTGCTCCTCTAGTGGTTTTCATTCCTTTGCCCAAAGACTACAAGGATGGCCTGTTGTGCAGTTCATCTGCCTGAAGATTTCTGCTTTAGAAAGAAAAAAATTGTTCACTGTCTGCTTTTTCTATTCTTCTGGTCAATCAGTGAAAATTAATGTTTCTTGTGCTGTTGTTGTCATTTTTAACAGAAAGCCAGCAGCTTGGGAGCTGGTGATCTGCCAAAGTCACCACACATTGCAAGGTAAGGGCTGCCCACCGTGGCTATAGGCGGGACAGGCTGTGAAAGGCAATGGAAGTGGGTGAGGGAAAGGGAACAGGGAAGACCGAATGGAAATGGATGAGGGTTGTAGCATCAGGTTCACCTTTCAGGGTTACATTGGATGGTCTCTTTTATTGTGATGTTATCTTCTTCCTTTTCCCCAGGATGTTTCAGTCATGTCCCATGGGGGTGCTCAAAGAAGCAACAGTAAATTTCCTTCCCTTAACAAGTGACACTGGTGAAACTGTACTCCCATTGCTGTTGTCCTGGTCTTAGTTTACTGCCAAATCCTGTTGTGGGTACACAGCAAGAAGGGAAGTTTTATATATATATATATATACTCTAGATATTGTGGATGGCAATATTTTTTGCTCAGAAAACTCTTTGTCTAAGATGAAACAAAGAATGGGGATACTTCCAGCCCCAAGGAAGAGAGCTTTGGAAAGTTATATGTGAAGGAAAATGAGATATACAGCCTATCCACTGAATTTGTATGGATTGGGATTTTTCTGACATGTTTGTTCTGACATTAACTAATGTCACTGAAGTTTTTGTGGCCTTTGATCTTTGATCTTTGATACTGATTATAGCAATTTAGTTTAAAAGGCCTGACTTGGGTCATCTATTATTATTACTCTAGTGGGGTTATAGTAGGTTTAGTGTTTTTGTTTGAGCAGCTCAGTTAATTTTAGGTGGAAAAGGCCTCATTCTCCTGTGGTTAGCACATTGGGTCGTCACTTCCTGAAAAGCTTCCTCTCTGATGGCTCCCTTTGGGCACTTATTTCCAGTGAGTTAAGGTGGGCTTTTGGGTCAGAGCTGAGAGAGCTGTGAGTCAGGATAGAATCAAAGATGATGTATTTTTTTCACTCTCTCTATCTCTGTGCTGTTTTATTTCTGGAAAATCAAATATAACAGTATAATCAAAAAGGAAGTGGGAAACAATGTAAAAATACTGCCTAGCTTTTGCACAAATAAAGAATAAATGAAATAGAAGCATATTCATCAAAATCCAAGTCAATACTGAAATAAAGCTGGCCCCTGTTGGTATATGCAACATAAAAGGAAAATAAAAAAATGTAGAGAGCAAAGCACTTATGAAAAGGATTTTTTATTTTGGTGAAATAACTGTTTTTCAGGATATAATAGCAGTAACACAGTCTATGCATAAATGTTATGAGGGGGAAACTTAGGCTTTAAATTAGATGGTTTTTTTCCTACGCAAAAAGAATAGCAGAGAATAGCTTTGGACACTGTTTAGAACTGGGAATTACAACTTGAGTATTTTGGAGGGGCAGAATTACAAAATCCAATGTGATTGATGCTGACAGGGCAGATGGGCCCTTTAAAGTCCTGGCAAGACAGGAGGTCACACTTGTAATACTGTGGCATACAGGGACTGGGAATCCACACAGGAGACTGGGAACCCTCCCAGGGGATCCCAGCCAGCAGCCTTAAATAAAGTTCTGGTGCAGAAGGAGTCCTGAAAATGCTAATAAATAAATAAATTAAAAACAAAACAAAACAAAACAAAACAAAAAAAAAAACCCAACCAACCAATCAAACAAAAAAAACCCAAAAAACCAAAAAAACACCACAACTTAGCAGGCTATAGAGGAACTATCAGTAGAAATATTTTTCTTAAAAAATCTGAGGGAAACTGCTGCCTGTTTTTTTTTTTGTTGCTCTTTCTCTTAGACTGAGTTTGGGGAAGAGCTGCTCAGGAGTTTTCTGTGTTATGGGAAAACAGTATTTGGCCCTGTGATCTAGTGGAAAATGAGTTGAAGTTGCCTGCATCAGCTACACAATGGCCCCTAGGAACTGACCTGACTCCCACTCAGATCAGCACACCTGCACCACCCTCCTACAGAGCTCTAATAGATTAATTCGCCACTGTGCCAGAAGGTACCCACTGGGGCTAGAGAGCATCTCCCTGAGTGGAAAAGGTTCCACTCAGGAAGATGCAATGATCCACCCAAGAACAGACTCTAACAGGAGACAGTGACTTTTTGCCACACCATAAATCAAAAAGGTAGCTAGGAAGTGGTTGGGGAAACTTGATGATGAATTCTTCCATCAGATGATCAATAGATGCATCAGCTTTTCTGATGATACTAAAGTGAGTACTGAGAAGGTACTGAGTGGTACTGAGTGGTACTGAGTAGTAAGGTGCTGTCAAAGAAAGGCTTTAAGAAATTTGATTCCTTATAATTTTTCTGGTCTTGCTCTTTAGGATTTAGGAAAGGTTTTGGGATGGAGGAGTATATTTTTTTGAATAAAAAGTTGGGTTTGTATGCCAATGTAATTCTGCTGTGACTTTGTCTGTTTTATCTGAGTGAAATCTCTTGATGCCAAATGAATGATTCTGGATAATGCAAAAATAAAGCTGTACAGGTTAAGCGAAACTTGCCTTGCATATTGTCTAAGAGCCATAATCCCAAGAAAAATACAACCAAACTAAAAGGCAGGAAAGAGCAGAAGCTCATCAAATTTTTCATTTCCCTTTCCACTGATGCCTTTATGATAACTGGATTTTATAAGAAACAAGGGTATGGGAAAAAAAAGGGACCCAGGTTCCTCTTGGCCTTGAGGGCAGACCTGCAGAAATTTACAGTGCATTTCACAGAAACCTTTAATAAAACCCCTTGGAGTCCTACACAGCCATTTGGGTTACAGAAACTCCAGTTTACTGCAGTTGGGAAGAGGCAAATAAATGGATCCCATTGCCAAGTGGCTGTGGTACCCATAATGTTTCTGACAAGAGGTTCAATTTTAGACACACTTCACATCCAGTGAAAGCATTTGTTTTATAGTGGTTTATAATGTGTCCCTCATTGGACTTAACCTAACTTCTAGTGCCAGAGATAATTGGTCTGTTCAGTACAAGATGCAAAGTGACTTTTCTCCATATTGACCTTTGCATCCAGAGGAGGGAAGAGAAAGACAGGACCTTTGTCTGAGGATGTTGGTCAGGTAAAATCATGGAAACAGGAGCCAGAATGCCAAGGGAAGCAGAGATACCCTAATGTAGACATTTGTCTTGCCTGAGTACCCCCTACTCTGCTCAACAGAGGTTGTATTGCACCTAGTGGCTGTGATGAGTCCCCTTACATCTACTGTCCTTGAATGAGCTCTGGCAGGCCTGCATTTCCTGACATTATTTACCATAAGTATTGGAAAGACAGATGTGTAGTTTGCCTCCTGGGCAGGAGAGCAACTGCCTGCAGAATGCTGTTAGATGGGAAATTTAACTGCATAAACTGAAGTGCTGTGAGTGATGATTTTAGAATTGGCATGTTCTCCTTTCAACTTATAAACCTATTTTGATATTTATATAGACCCATAAAATGTAACAGAAAAGTTTTAATATATTTACGTTCATAGGACAGCTACATATATCCTGAAACCAAAGCTGTTATTTTTGTTTTCTTTACTTGTTATCCGGCAATATTTAAATTATTGATCACATCCACTCAGGCTTAGTAAATCTTGCATTCACATGTAGCTTTTTAATGACTGAAATAGTGATTTTTTTTTCTTTTTGAGTCTGTGGATAATAACATTAATAAGCATACAGTACTGAAGCACTGCTTTAACCCACCTACCAAACAAATATATCTGCCATGATGCTGTCATGGTTACCTTTGATGTGAAACCACCATCTTCTTGTATAAGAAATGAGGGGCCGTGTTTTCTGGAAAGAAGAATTTAGATGACAATGACATTGATTTCTAAGATAAGGTTCTGCTGTTATCTCTGCTGCTTTGACTTCTTTGGGGCTGTTAAAATTCAGGTGAGGGCAAAAATAGAAACAAAAAACATAGCTTATAGAGGAGAAAAGAGTGTTCCTCATTTATCTGGCAGAGAAATAAAGAATAATACGGAAGGACCCTCAGAGGTTGCGATATATTTACTAAGAAAGATGGATGGAGGTAGAGTGAGTGGAAAGTTTTGATGAAGTTGCAAGGACTGAATAAATGAAGTTTCATTCAGAGTGGGAAGTGTGGTCTTCAACATCACCACTAGTTTGGCTCCAAGTCAAATTAAATAATAGATGTTTTCCTTGATCTTTTGCTACTTTCACAGTGTGTTACATGGTTTGTTCAAAAATTAAACTGCCTCTTAATAATACTCCTTACTTTGGTGCTATTATTGGAGTACCACATACAGCCTAATCTTCCAGGCTTCACTTGGACAAAACTCTCAGTGTTTTCAGAGCAGGTTTTGCCGAAATGTCCAAGAAAAGCTTGTGAATACAATATCATTTCAGAGCAGTACTATACATTTCCAACACTCACTGAAATGGTAGCTGAAATAGGTTAGAAATACCACAGCAGAAGTGTTTGGACATACATCAGCATTGTTTGTTTTCATCAGTCTGGAAATACTATAAGATTGTCTGGATGCAGCAAGAGAAGCGTGAGTCTGTCCAATGGGAAGAGAATAGAATTCTATACAATAGAATAGACTTTAGCTTAAGCTAGAAGACACAGATGGATCCCCCTTGGAATCAGCTTGCTCACCTCTGGCCTCTAGAAAACATTCAGTAATGGGCCAACACTATCAAGGACCTGTAATGGTGAGCTCAGAACTCTTTCAGATCAGCATTAATAGAATGTGCCTGTGCTTGTAAGGATGCCTAGTCTGCATTTTTATAGGTGCATAAATAACTTGGCAGACTAAATTAATGCACAAGCCAGGTTAAGACCTTTATAAAAGAAAAAGATTGTTGCATTATTGGCATTAATATGATTGAAAGGGTGAGTGCAGAGATACAATGCCATATGGTGGCAAGCAAGGCCTGTGGAAAGCTTTCTGCTGGGAAACAGGGTGTCACCTTAGGGAAGTGCAGCAGAGAGTGACTAGAACACCACTCATGAAGATCTTCCTCAGGTTTTCTGTGTCATCACTGGTAGTAAAGGAATAGAGAATTTAACTATCCTGACCTGCTGTAGAGTGTAGAGAGTTTATAGACTTTTCCCCTAGGACTTCTCCCCTAGGAGAAGAATTCCTGTTGTATCCTGCACAGTACTTTTCCATTATTTGTACTTTGCTTACCATCTCCAAATGTGCGTACCATCTTAACCCCAAAGAGATCTCTTGTTCAGAAAATGCTGCCTAAAGTGAAGACTTTAGACCTCTCAAAAATACACCTGGATATAATCAAGCATTATGTTTTGAAATAGGTAATGATCAGAGTGTGCACAAAGCACTGGAGGGAAGGACAGAGAATGAGAACGAAAAAGCAGAGTTCAGTGTTGTCAAAAAGCCACAAGACCTTTGAATGATTATGCTGAAAATTGAAAATACTTTATCAAAATTGATGGAAGTGACATGTAAGGTTGTTCTCCCCTGTACCTTATGTCCATAGTTTACACTTTGAAATATGTTTATCTGTAATTCAAACCTAGGAGTCTGAGTGACCTCAAGTTATTTTTTTAAGCAGTCTCTATTTATATGACTCTATGCATGATGACCCTTTGGACACAGAAAGACAGGTGGGTGTACTTTGAAATCAAAATGACTTCATACATACATGCACAGACACAGACACAAACACACACCCTTTCATTCCATGCTTCTCCATGTGGCAGTTCCTGCAAATTCCTGTCTTTTTTTAAGTCTAAGAAAAGATCACAGAACTGCTGGAATGTTATTGTTACAAACTAATGCTGTAACTTACAGTATTATGCATATTCTTAAAATGCATGTGTGTGCAGCCTCACATGTACATACTGTGCAAACATACATGCATGTGAGAGCACTTCAGAAAAATCATTACAATTAATCATGCATTGTGTCCTCCCCACTACTTGAGGATGCAAGTTTTCAATACTAATGCTGCAAAGTGGGTATTATGTTGATTTATGCTAATCGGTTCTATACATGCTGTCATATTATATTGTTAAGTGATGACATTGGTGAAGTACTGTTGCTTCCAGTGTTAACAGCCCACCCGTGCTGGTTTGTAAACAGCAGGGGAGCCACCCACCTCCACAGTCTCCATGGTCTGTTAGATACATCTGGGAGCTGGGGATCCACTCATGCTTTTTGTTATTCCTGTATTGGCACAGCTAGATATAAGGAGGTTACAAAGGTATTAAAAATGAGGATTTTCTCAAATGACTTCCAATTTATTACTGTTTGGCTACAACAGGGCACATTATGTGGATTTGACACCTTCCTTTGGACCCACCCTGACTTAGGAGCTGAAAATGTCTGCCACGTGCCACACGGTAGAGTAACTTCTACATGAGCCAAAATTTCTGAGCCTTATGAGCAAGACCTTACGAGTGTCCACAAGGAGAATTGTCCAGCCTCTGCACAGATGTGGAGGAGGTGGATGTTGCTCAAGACCTCTCTGCTGTCTGCAGTAGCAGGACTACTTGAAAGGACTGAGAGGGGTGAGGATTAGGAAGGGTGATGATTGACTGCTCTTCCTGACTCTGCCTTCCTCCTCCCCACACCCGACGGCAGACAGGGCTTGTGTGTTCCTGGGTGCCTTGTTAGTTCCCTTTGTCAGTGCTTGAGGGTACAGAGAAAAATGCTGGTCTTAAAGCAGCTGTGAAGGATGGCTGTTTGTCTTGTTGATGTGCAAACTCTCATTTGCAGATGATAGCGCTTTGCTGTGTGTTGCACATGTACAGCCAATGAATGCTTCATCTAAGAGCTAGGGAAGGACTGATGATTTCATGTCGACTCTGAAAGAAATGCTTTAATGAAGGGAAGTAAGTCAAGTTTCTTTGAACTCCATTTATGTGTGATTCTATGTTTGCCATGTCCTGTGCTTAAAGACTTTTATACAAGTTCAATCTGGGATCATCACAGATGACTTTCACTGTCCGAAGTAGGATAGGGAAATGTTTTGTTTGCATTTTCTATTTTACATTAAATAACAGAATATGTAAGATATATTGACTTCTAGTAAGTGTATAACACAGCTGATGTTCAACAGTGCAGTAGTAAAGCATTACACTATTTTGAAATAGTCACTTAGGTCATGCTATAATGTGGCTAAAATAACATGACCTTCACCTATCTACCTGTTGTAAAACTTCACCTCAGAGGATGCATTCTAGCTGTGTAATTTATCTTCCAAACAACTTAGATTTACTAAGCCCAGCATGAGCTGAGTTCTCTTCTTTTGATCAGTATATTAATTTAACTGAAGAGCCTCTGAAACAAAAGGAACATTGATAGAATGGAAGCAGAGGATAGAAAGAACACAGCAAAACAAGCCCTTCTTGCAAAAGGAAGTTGCCCTGAAGAAGTAGCAATAGATCAAACACTCTTCATCACCCGGAATGTCTATGGTAATTGAAGTTAACACTGGAACATTTGTCTTATTGACACATCATTTGTTTAAAAAGTAAACTCGGTTTGACTCATAGACTGTAATGATCAGTTTGCAACATGTGGTGGAAGAATTTTTAAAGGCTGGCTTGTGAGGTTTTTTAGTAGTATATGGTACAAGGAGGGGTTGCAACAGGATGGGATAGGGGAGAGTTGCAGCTATTAAAGTACTGAAGGGGGAACACTGAGCAGTTCTTGGGAGAGACTGTAAGAGAAAAGTTTCTTGGTTTTCCCACTGTTTTGTTTCTGAAGATGATGTGTAGCAAAAAACTTCCCAAAATATCAGGAATACTTGTGTGCTTCTGTCTGCTGGTGACCACCCTGGGGGCTATGCCCTCCAGTGAATTGTTTAATGACATAAGGCAAGCAAGCCCTGTGTCACTGAACATTCTTGCATAGCCCTTCAGGACGATAATATATGTCCACACTTCCTGCATATAGGGTAGAGGCAGACTTGCCCTCATGCAGGGCCATGGGGCTACTGCTGTCTCTCTCTGCAGGCATTTCTCTTCTGTACCCTGATTACTCTGATGTGTGGATTTCAGAAGTTCCTCCGAGCTGGATGGCATCCTGCATCCTGTTTTTCCATTAAATACTAGGTTTCTACATCAAAAGAAGTAGGAGAAAATGATACTTTAATAATCCTAAATTATCTTGTGGGGAATTGTCTTCGCACCTCTTTTTGCCTGGGGCATTTAACACCTCTGGCTATGCCCATGTGTGAGATTGCATGTGCTTGAATAGGTGTGTGTGCGTGCATGTGCAGGAATGAGTGTCCAGAGTTTACCATGCACATTTTCTTACACAAAAGAGACAGAACAACCTGTCTTGCCATCACTACAAAGAGCAGCAGCAGTGTTCATCTAAGAAAAAGAACACTCTCTTCACCAGTAGCACATTTGTGCTGATTGCTGTTATTGAAGCAGTTTATTAAGTATACAAGAAAGTTCAATACAACAAATTCAGAGAGAGAGAAAAGTTGGAAAGGCCAACACAATAGCTTTTCTGTGAATCTATTCATTATGGAGTCATTTGGGTTGGTCACTACTTTAGAGGGAAAATGACATTTTTTGGGGGAGAAAAAAATTTACAAAAGCCAAAGTGCTTATCTTTTTTTCCCTCCTTTCCCTCCACTCAATTTTCTGATAATGTCTGGTATTCACTGAATCAAATGGTGACTGCTGATTGTTTTGATGATAAATTGCCTGCAGTGCATGTGGGACTAATTACAAGATGGCACATTTCATTCTGCCACCTGTATAAACTATATTTTAGACAGGCACAATAAGGAAAGTATTCCCAACAAAGAACATTAGGAAAAGCTGCAGACATTCTCCCTGTTCTCTCCTCCACCCTTACTAAGGGAAAATTTGTAATAAAGAGTTGGGTCTTGTGTCTATAATATGGGAAAAACCTGAGGGAATAGAAGGATAAAGAAGAAATCAACCTGGAGGATCTACAGGAAAGGAGAAGTGGGGTTCTGGGAGAAAAGAAAGAGAAGGGCAATATGTCCATAGAGAAAGATAGATCAAAGGGAGTAAAAGACCTGAAAGCAATAAGATTGTTTTGGCACATGAGAGGGAGATGATGAGGCTTAGGAAGTTGGCCTGGGGAAGTAGATGCTCAAAAGGTACAGGCAAAGAGCTAAGAAGAAAGAGACAAAATCTGGGTCAGACCCTGCTTGGTGACTGAAGACTGCTTGATATGGTTTGGAAAAGTGAAACAGGTGAATTCTGACCTTTTCTGTATCACTGGCATGGCTAGGACACAAGCATTGCAATCACACGAGGCCAAAAGGAAACTACAGATGCTTTTTGCCTAACCTTTCTCCTGCTTCCTCTTGGAGGTGAGGTGATGTACAATTTTGATTAGTATTCTTTTGAAAGAACACTTTTTTTTTTTGTGCAAGAGAAAAACTCTAAATCATTACAAACCATATTATAAGCTGCACTTGGCATTTCTCTCACTTAATTTGTATAAAATAATGGGACAGAATATTCAACTTTTTCAGATTTTTTTAATAAGGAGCCCTTATTTTCTATAGCTGTCTACACATTGTTTTTCTGCCTTTCCCTTTGCTCTCTGCAGATGTCAAGATAGTGCAAGTGTGCATGAAGGTCCTTGAGTATGAGAGAGAAAAAGAGCATAGAATTGTTATTTCATCCTGTGTTCTACACAGTCATGTTGTCATGGCCCCTTACAATAGCAAATAAATAATCTCTCTCCTGTCTTCTCTGCTCCAATAATGGGGCTTGTATCTTCCATCTTGTTCAAAAGTCCCAGTGCAATAGCTGACATAGAATAGCACATCACTGCTGCTCATCCATGCATGTATGCATGTATATGTATTTGCACATTATCATCATGTTGACTGGCTGGAGCCAGCTATTGGTTAGTCCTCAAACCCTCTAAGTCCCTTACTGCCATTGTGTTTTGTACATTGCGTTACACCCCACAGGGATATCACCAGGGTACCAGTAATATCGCTTTGTGATACGCATGTAATCTCCCAGAACAAGTATTTGTGACCTAATCTGTGTGTATCACTCTTTCCTGCCCAATTGCCATTCAAGCATAAAGAAATTATTTCAAAGAGAATTATCTTCATGTGTGTTTTGCTGTTCCTCTTGCAAGAGACTGGTAAAAGTCATGGCCATTTTCTTAAGCCTTTCCTTATCACCACAAGAGACAGCATTTCCAGTGATGCAGACTTTTGTAGTTTTCCTGGTGTTCCTGAGAAGAGATCATACTTATTCGAAGTGAGTTGAGTGTCAGTCAAATTTTCCCTAAAAACTCCTGAATGCACTGCCCACCTTCTCAAACTGATATTGAGGGTTTGGGGGATCCCACAGAGGATCAGGATCCCACAGAGTTGATGTACATCTGTCCTGGATAGAAGAAAGAGACACAAGTTAGTACTCCCACCAAAGACTGCTTGAAGAGTGAATGCATCTATGTCATTAGACTCCAGAGAACAGACTCAGGAAAAAGCAGGAGGAGACAATGCTGGGAATGCAGAACCATGATGAAGTGTCTTCTCCTGGTAAAATTCTGCTGTGGCTTGCCCTTCAGCAAATACAGGTAAATCTGAACCTGAAGCTCAAAGGTGAGAAACAGTCTGTCTAAACTTAACTGGCAATGACACTATGCAGAGTTTCTCTTTTGTCATACATCCATCCAGCCAGCCGGCTAGCCAGCCAGACACCTGGTTATACTTTGGAAAAATCATAGCCATTTGCAGGATTTTTTTTATACTGTAACACGCTGTAATTTTGCCTTTAATGTTCCTTGTGCATAAGATTGGTTTATGGACTACCTTTACAGATGAACTATTAGGAGTGCCAGGGGAAAAAAAATTAAAAAACCAAAAAACAAAAGCCTGTAAAAGCAGCAGATTAGCAGAAAAGTATCAGTGTGAAGTCCCGACAATAAATCATTATTCTATAGTAATAGTGTAATTTTGGATTTGATTTGATGGATTTCCTTTGCCTTCAGATCTGAATGTATATGAGACAACTTTGAGTAAAAAATGGTGTATGCATCTTGTGGTGGACACCTGTGCAGCAAAGGAAGGGTTGAGCTTGTAGTCATGGGATAAAGGAGTCTTCTTGGACACACAACAGAAGGGATGGGGAGCTGGAGGCCTGAAGATTGAAAGTGGGAGAAAAAAATGAAAGCTGTGGAAGAGCCCTAGAGTCTTCTGGGACCTCAAATCTCCTTGAATCTTTTTGATCCCCAAATCGAACTTCCTCTCCAGTGTCTGCATTTGTGTTCCATCTCTGTATCAAATGAAGACAGTAACGGCATTGAAGTTAAATAAGCCACTTTTTTACTGTTATAAGTAATAAATCTGTTTAAAGATGCATTACTACTTTTCTTGAAGAATAATTTAGACTATGTATCAAAAGGAAAATCAATAGTTTTTTCTTTACAAATAATTACCTGTTTGACTCCTTACTATTTTTTTTTTATTTTGTCTTCAAAATATTTCTACTGAATACGAAAGGTGTCTTCTGCCTTAACTCTAAATCACTAGCAGCAAAATCATCCCAGAAAGCCTTACCTGAGGTGGTTTCAAAGGTCATTCATGCTCTGCAGAAAGTAGCCAGAGATTCAGAAGCTGGCATGAGCTCATGTTCACTGCACTACGGCATGCAGAAGATGAAACCCATGTCCTGAAAATATGAACACAAATGTGGTTAGAACAGAACTGGGCTTCTTTCTGGCTGTGAAAGCTTTAATTTTGATCACGTAAGGTTTCTCAAGGAGATATAGGTTTCTAGGCAAAAAAAAATTTAGGACCATCTGAGACAGATTAAAAATAAGAGGTGGGAAAATAGGAAACTATTTTAATAACATCATGTTTCAAAACTTCTCCTCAGTATGTACCTATGAGAAAAAAAAGATTTTGCTTATTCATAATTTTCACTTCAGCAAAATCTGTGCTTCTGTGTTCTCTTTCCATTTTATTGATGAAACAACCACAAGACTAGTAACCAAATAAAAAAGTTTTTATTTCAAAAGATAATGCTTTGAAGAAACATTTTAAAAAGTCAAAGCTGAAAGTACCTGAAAACATGAGATAGCCTGCGTGATTTCCTAGTCTCCTGTTCTTTTGAGTCTAATCTTCATATATTTAGCCTTGGACTATTTGTTTTTCTTTTTCTTTTTAGATGAAACACTCTTTAAATTATTTTTTATCAGTATAATTAAAGTATCATGACTGTGTGGACATGTTTCATGTTTGCCCCTTTCTGCAATCTTCACCTGTATTTGTATTTGAGGTAATTATAGCAAAGCCAGATTTAAAATGAATTAGCTGAATACTGGTGTGAGCAGAGTGGCTGCTCACCTTCAACCATGTCAGCATGTTTCACCAGGACAAGTTGGGCTCTAACTCCATCAGGTTGTACAATTATTACAGCTAGGCTGGATATGTCAATAGGAATTGCAACCACATGTTCCAGTTACAGAGCAAATGCACTTAAAGGTTGTTTAATATAATTCTTACACTATTTGCATCATAGGCATGGTCAAGACTATTAAGAATGCCCAAGACAGTTTGGAACTGGTTAAATATATTCACTGTTCACTTCACTGAAGCTCAAACTCATCTGTGAGTGGTATAGGTTTACTATTCTGAAACTCCACAGGATTTCTGTCAGAGATTTTCTGAGCAGGGGAACATGACCACCCCATTTTCTGGAGAAGCTTTCTCTTTGAATGCTTAATTTGTGAAAAACCCTGAGGTTTTTGAGCCTTGGACTCACTGACACTCTCTGTAGCTCCTGGCTGTTCATGTTTTAGCTGAAGTACAATGGCGTTCATCTCATCTGGTACAGGCTCAGCATTCCAAAGGAAAAAAAAGAAGAAGTAAATTTTTAAGACTCAGCATCTTGCATTTTCTGATTGTCTGTTTAGGCTGATATTTAGTTCTAACGAAGGATAAATAGTTTGCAGAGGCACATTCCTCTCACTTTCGGGGGAAAAGTGTGTAGGAGTGAGGGGCTAAGAAAGTCTTAATGAAAATGCACAGTTAGAGAAAACAACATTTATTTGAGCATTCTTGTTCCTTCTTCACTCTCTGGAGTATTTGAAGTGATAACAGGGAGACAACTAAAAGTGTATGGTGAGTAGTAGGCAGAAGTTGTTACATGCTGAAAAAGGCATTTCATGATGGAGACCTTACTGAGGGATCTAAGACTGTCTTGAATGTGCACATTAATAACACCCTAAACAAGTGCCAAACTAAAACTGCTGAATAGGGATAGAAAAATATTCATTCATCTCCTATTAAGATAGTCTTAAATTCTGCTCTTCAAAAATAGATCATAGTGGGCAAATAGATCACAGGAGGCAAATCCACCCTTTGAAGGCTGGATATATTTTTATCTCAAAGTAAAAGTAACTTCTTCTACTGCTTTTACTTTTTCTCCATAAAAAGTAAAAAATGTAGCTAGCAGCAGCGGTAGTTGTAGTGCCAGTTCTGCAAAGCATTTAAGAATGTGCTGAAGTGCTTCCCTATGCAACAAAGCCCATAGCACCTGCTTTATCTTAAACATGTGCTCAAGTCCCATTGAAAGCATCAATGTTTAAACACGTGTCTAAATGCTTTGCTGTACCAGAGCTCCGGGCACAATTCGTTGTCCTTTGAAGCCAGTGGGAATCTTTCCAGTCCTTTCAATAGGTATCCCATCAAGCAATAAATCTCAAATGTTAAATAATCAAACCAGAAAATAAAAAAAGAAATCTCTTAAAGGTAGTTGCTGACTACATTCAAATAACAAATAAATATTTTAAAAAAGGCAGGATGTGGTCAGAGCTATTTCAACAGCAGACACAAAGAGAGATGAGATTCACTCCATAAATTCTTCGTTCAGTTACATATATTGAGCATGTTCATTCTTCTAAACTATAAACCTGTATTTACATAATTTTTTGATGTTTCAGTTCACCATGGCCCTGATTCAGCAAATTACTTAAACAGGTGCTTTGCTTTCTACATCCCTGAGTCCAAAAGTCAAAGTGGATCCACATGTATTTGTGGCCTGTCAATGAAATGGAGCCTAGAAGATAGCTTTGCTGAATGTGAGATCACAAAAACCTTCCTCCACAAAGAAACTACTATTCAAAGAAGAATTGAATATATAATAATTTTACACCCTGTATCTTCTTACAGTCTGATATTACAAAAAAACATTCTGTAAAAAAGAAAAGTGATAAAAAACAAACAAAAAGAAGGCAAGTAAACCAGAGCATTGTTTGATGATGGCTTAACTTTTTAGGCTGAGAACAGGTTCATAAAGCTAATTTACTAATTACAGGATTCTTGAAAATGATACAGCAACTCCATCAAAGGGAAGAGACCAGATAGAGACCACCAAACTATTGTTCTGGGTGGAAAAAAATATAATTCAGAAGGTCAGACTGAAGCAAATTTTCCAAACTGGATGAAAATAAAGCTCAAAGTTTTCAAGTTAGATATACATTTTTTCAACTGAAATATGATTTTTTTTTAATGTTCCATAGAAAGAGTTAATATGGCAGAAAATTTGTTGCCTAGTAATTCCTTTTTTGTTGTATAACTTAATATCTATATCACACTAGAAACCTACACGATATCTTTATAAAATAAATTGACACGTTGCATTACCCCTCAATATGACAATTTTACACTCTTGACACAGAAGGCATGACAACGTTCTGCTTAAATGCTGCAAGGCCAAAGCAAAGAGAGGCATGCTGATGTCTGCTTTGTGAAGGTTCAGTCCTTGGTATTTCATAATTTTTGCCACTTGGGCTGGGCAAACCTCAGCACTGTTCTCCTACCTTCTGCTGACAGCCCTCCTTCTTCCACAGGGAAGGGACACAAATTGCTCAGGTAGCTTGGCCATGGTGGCAGGACAACCCTCTCAGTGCCTGGGAGGCAAAATTGACTCATGACATTTGTACATCTCCAGGCTTCTGATCACTCAGTGACTAGGTGGGACCCTCATCTTACCTACAATATCGACTGCACATTATAAGCAAATTATGGATGAAATCCAAAGTGCACTGATTCATTCTTTGAGCATCAGAAGCATTTTCTACCTTTTAAGACAGTTACAAAAGCAGAACAAGTGATTCTGGAAACATTCCCTCCTACACACCAGGTCTGAACCCAGAACAATTCCCTTTGACATTTCATGGCTTTTCTGCCTTGCTTCCTCGAGCTTTAGGATTTACTGAGTGTACCCAGGAAAGGAATTGCCTTACCTGAGGGTGAGGCTTTGGAAGTCTCACTGTATCTGCTGTTTGTGGTGCTCTTGGCCCAAGGCTGGCCAGGCCAGTGCATTGCATCAGTGCTGGACAATGCTTCAGCTTCCTTTGTCTGTAAAATGGGAATGGAGATGTGTAATACGTGGAAAGCTGATGATGCATGAAACACTACAAAAATGAAGTGCAGCATAAAGGCCAAGTCATTTTATAATTGTTTTCCGACTAAAACTGAATTAGATTCTCAGTATCAGAGCATTGAATGATACACTCACATAGATTATAATGTGGCACGATAACATAGTCAGGTGTTGGTGAAAGCAAAGTGATATTCCTAATCAGTCAACTTTATTAACCTCATAGAAGAGAACACAGTGAGTATATTGCCTTTCCTTTGTATTTTGTTAGCAACCTGCTATTGCCGTCATAACATATTATGAGCAAAACTGCACTGCAGATAAAACATCTGTTTTGAATAAGCAGGTGTATGGCAATTTCAGAACCAAACCCCACATCCTAATTAAAGGTTGCCATTCCCATTTAACAAAAAGTGTTACTGAAAGTTAACCGCAGTATAACAGTAGCGCATGGATGCACACAGTCTTCCGATTATCAGGAGTCACCTAATAAGCAAATGTATCCATAGATTGAACAAGTTCTCCAGTAGTTTTTCTTTTTCCATTTTTCAGTGATGCATTTTAGCTTAAACAACATCACATTTTTAACAATTAGAAAGAGGGTGTTGGACACCTTTGTATCTAAAAAACTGGTATTTTTAAGACAAAAGGTGACCATTTCATTGCTACTAGTGGCATTTCCCATTTACACCATGTTAACTCTTCTTTGAATTAATGACTCTTCTCCTGATCCTAGCTTTATTAACAGCTGTTCTAAGATCAATGGATGATCCTGCTGCTGCTATAAAACATTTGATTTCACTTGTCCAACTTAAAAGGTGGAGAGTGCTCTGGTCTGTTTGGACCTCTTAGTAATTAAATCTATTTTGGAAGGGTTACTGGCTGGTTTAGATAGATGATTAATAATGCTGTTTCTTAAAAAGTAATTAGGAGAACTAGAGAATTCAGACAAGTCAAATACTTTCCTCCAGATGTCACCTGGATCTAGAAGGTTACGAAAATGTAGACACAACCTGAAAAGCATAGATCATAAAGCAGGAGCCTTTTAGTGCTTTTGAAAGAGAGGGAAACTTGAGACCTGGGCTAAAATCCATCAACCCTTTAGATCAACTTCACTACAAAGTCTGTGAGACCTTGGAAATAAAGCAGTTGAACAGAGGGCTGAAAAGACCATGAAAGTTGTTAAATATGGTGCTATCATAGACAGTAAATCCAGAAGTTATAAATTATCCTACCCCTACTTCGATAACAACTTGAGATATTTTGTACAAAGGGCCCAAATGCACAAAAACTGCTATGTGCTACTGGAAAAGAGGAAAAGAGAGACAAGATCATGGTATATTGACTGTTTGCACTATAGGCAGATAATATTAAAATTCAAACCTATCCCAGGTACTTTTAAAGGAAGGCAAAACTTAGTAAATATAAAGTAAGGGAGTCAAGCTTTGAATCAATACCTAGAAAAAACTACTTCTCAGCCCCTAAAAATGATGCAATGGAAGATGTGCATTGTGTAATTAAACATAACTGTGATACAAGTACCTCATGAGGCACTGCTGCCCCCTCATAAAGTGTTACCTTTGAACTTGGTCATTCCTCCCACACGCTCATGCATGCATTTGGACTACTGGTTTAAAACTTTGTTACTTTCATGGTTAGTGATTATTTTTGCTTTCATATTAACACTACTGATGATGAACTTAGACTCTTTAAAATGTCTTGAATGTTTAAAGGAATAAAAAAATAAGTACTTTCAGTCTTCTCTTATAATCTTCTAACTCTCAGCTGTTCTAGCAGCCTGTGGGAGAAACACTCTTAAAAGAGTTGCGTATTTATGAGTAGGATTTAAAGACACAGTGCCCCACAGATAAATGCATTTTATCAAATTCCAGTAGGTATGATATTGAGCTTATTGCTTAAGAATTCCTACATCTGTCTTGCTTGGAGTCAATTCTTCTTTTCGTGTATGAGGCATGAAGACGTACCATTCTAATCCTTGCTTAATACAATGTGTTTGAGGTGTGATTCTTGTTGTGTGCAGTGCTGTACAAATGCCAAAGACAAATCTTGTCTTTCTTTAAACTTCTCACAAACCATCATAATTTCTTTGAAAGTTAAGCATAATTTTTTTTTGCTTGAA
This sequence comes from Lonchura striata, assembly GCF_050655825.1. Lineage (NCBI taxonomy): Eukaryota > Metazoa > Chordata > Aves > Passeriformes > Estrildidae > Lonchura > Lonchura striata. The sequence goes on along the minus strand of NC_140704.1, from coordinate 98,760,467 downwards.
TGAACAGAAAACATGTATATTCAATGCAGGGGGAATTATAGCTTGAAATGTCAGGACTGATGGAATAAGGGAAAAGGATAAATGTTCTTGTTAACTACTTTACCATGTTCAAATGAACAAAGTAGAATGGAAATAACTTATCCAAAGTGATGTAGAGTGTGCCAGAGTTTATGGCAAGACATAAGATTCATGGCTGTTATAATGTTATTCTCTTTTTATTGTGCTGGATGCCAAGCTAATGAAGGACATGGAATATTTTGTTGGTGCTTTGCTTGTGGGTGATTCAGTCCAAAATACAATCCACCTTTTTATTTCTTTTTTTTAATAGTCATTGGACTGGCTTTAGAAAAATTATTGTTCAAGACCAAAAAGTGGTGGCAATTTTGGTTATTAGCAAAAACCAAAATCTGAGCAGACCTTCAAGCTATGTAACATTTTTTTTTTTAAACATTGTGGTAGGCTTAACAGCTTGCTGCCTTTTAAGCCTTTGGGGAGCACCTGGCTCACATTTGCAAGCTTTTCTTCATGTTTAGGAGGGTGTGAAACTTACACTCCAGAGGCAAATGCTGAGATTTGTTTACTCCTAATGTGCCTCTTTCCATACCAAGAATATATATATGGATACATATCTGTATACCTTTATATTAAAAAATATGCTTATAATATGTACACTCTTTTAGACCTAAACTACCCCAGCATAGGAATTTACAAAGTTTTGAGAGTCTCTGTGATTCGAATATGGAAAAGGCTTTTTCAGGCCATGAACTCCAGAAAGTTTATCATTCACATTTTGCCATAAAGAGGTCAATACTGGAAAGGCAGGAGGAAGCAGAGCTGAGTTCATCTGTTGATGATCACCAAAGAATAATCAGCACATTTGTTTTTCAGCATGAATTTTCAGTCATACTGAATTTTGTCCTACAGCCTATTTGTATTTCCATCATAATCTAGCACTGCTAGAAATCTCAGCTATGCTGAAGACTGCTATTGTTATAATACATAAACAGTATGGGTTATTTTAATGGACATATTGCCTTAAACTGAATTTTCACCATCTGTTCTGCCCCTAATTTTGAATGCAAAAGAACATATTTCACAATTACATCTGTAAGTAATGATATAAGTAATTTAAATGCATGTATATGTTCACACAATGCAGCAGACAGCTGGGATGTTTTTTTCTTTCAGGCAAAAATCAAGAGAAGAAATCTACTAACTCCTCAAATAGCACTTTCCCCCTTCCCTCCTCATTCCCCATTTAGTGAAGCTATTGCAGGCACAGGTTTTCCAACAAGACAATTTTGCTGTACCTAGGAGTTAAAAGCTTGCTCAGTAAACTAATGCGCAAACTCGTTTTTACAATGCTTCCCCTGTCTTCACCCAAATCCCCTCTGGCTTGAATGACAGTTTGGCAGATGCAAGGCATTAAATCAATCACTTTCAATAGATGTTCAGGAGGAGACAGGTCAGGCTGTGTGGGCCAGTCTGTCTCTGCTTCTGGCTTTGCTTTCATGCCATCCTTTTACACAGGCTTTGGCAAAAGTGCCCTTCTGCAGGTGAATCTTGGACTGCCTGGGATGCAAGCTGCCTGGCCACAGAGTGGGATTCACTACAGCAGAAATGGAGCACAAACTTATCAGAATATGTTAACCACAGCTATGTGGAAGACTGTTATGAAAGAATAAAGTAAGGAGACTATTTTGACTCCTATTTGCAAAATGTCAATTTTCAGAGAAGACCTTTGACTAGAATTTCATTCCTCTGCCAGTGTTTGTAAGGTCATGGGATGTCAGTTTAATCACTCAAGTTATGCTATTCGTTACAGCTAAATATTGACTGAATTCCTTAATACTTTGCAAAGAAATCTATTAAATGAGAATTTGAGGTGTATAAAGGGTGAGGGTGTCATTTAGATAAAAGCTGATTTAACAGATCTAATTGAAAGGAAATAATTATATCTGTAAAAGTTGGATGGATTTTGCCAGATACTGGCATCCTTCACATGTGTCATATGCATTTAGTTACCTGTATGTACCTGCTGACGCTTGTCATGTCTGCTAACAAAATGAACTGGGATACCAGAATCTAGCAGGAAGAGAAGAGGAGGCAATTGTAAATTTCTAGAACAAAATTTTAACAGGGAGTTTATTCCTATTGTTTAGTGCAAATTGCTACTAAGGATTAGAGAGGCTTTTATTTCCTGTATTATCACTGCCTTTTTATGCAGCTGTACATTTACTACTGCTAGCTTTTTGCCATCTATGAAATAGATAACAGCAGTGAATTTGCATGGGTCTTATATTGTAGTTTGATAGTATTCCCTACAATAGTGCCCTTCAGACCATACTGCATTTCTTACTTTTAAACTGATAACATCTTTTTTATTGTAAGGAGGTCATAGCCAGAAACAACGAAATGCTGATTTACGATGACTGTCCCTAAAAGCTTACAGAGTTGAGAATGATGGAAGAAAATGATCAGTGAAATTTAGGTAAGGTGAGTGGAGTCATGCATTAGGAAAATTGGAACTGTGTTGGAGATATTAGACATTCAGATTTTCTTACAGTATCTTGAAATTCATATCATTTTAGCAACTAGCTCTCTTCTCCATGGGAGTTGGGTGATTAGGTGTGTAACTATATATAAGATGTAGTCAGATAATAGCTGTCTGGCTACTGATATGCCAAGGAATGAGGAAGTGCTGGGGCCAGCATCTGATATGGGTTGCATTTGGTGCTGCAGGCCAGTCAGTCCAAAGACAATGGAAAGATTGTACCCATCTCCATCCCTCTATGGGCTTCATGCAACTGAAACAAATCTCTAGATTACTGTTTGTCAGCAGGGTTGGGATGGGTACCATCAATACAGAAAGGAAAACTCTCCTGAACTGAAGTAAGGACCACAGAAACTGATTTTTCAAAATGATTCAACAGACAAAACTCCAGATTATAAGTGGATCTGTCACAGTGTAAAGGAATTTTATAATATCTTGCTACAAATGGAAGAGACTGTTTTCTCTAAAACCTGAAAATAGGATCTTAAACACCTGAAACCCATAAAATTATTAAGGCTGGCATGAAAACCTTAACTGAAATCATGAGTGCCAAGGGGTTGCCTTCTGCTTGTAACACTAGATTATTTTTCTATGCAGGGCACCTACGTTAACAAAGAAAATCCATAGCTCGTAGTTTCTAAACAATTAAGACAGTCTGTTTCAAAGAGTGGATGAATTAGTTTTCCTGGGGGAGGAGAACAGCTGCACTCCTCACAGAACACCTTTCTGGCTTATTTCTTGTAACTTTTTAGATCTGTGTATATGAACAAATTTTCAAAGCAAATCTTTTCAGAAGCAAGTGGTAAAAAGAGAGCATCCTTTGGGAAGGAGAAGGAATGAAAAAATAGCAGCCAAATGAATTAATGGGAAAAATATAAAGATCTAATTAAAAAGAAGGAAAGGAAAAATAAATAAAGTAGAAAACTGCCAGATAAAAGAGGGTGTGGTACAGAAGAGTCTCTGCCATACACAGCTTTAGTGCTGGCTTGGAATACAGAGTCAAGGCCATAAGAATCAAACACAATTGCATTAGTTTACTAATTAAACAGTCACTGCAAGCACCTAATATAAACAAGTGCAAAAGCTAAGCAAAACAATGCAGGGAAGACAACCTCTTAAAATAGGAATGTATTTTAACAGGAATTGGCTATCTGAACACTTTCATCCTCCTGGAGAAAAGGGGAGATTCAAAACTGAGGTAATTAAACAAACTATGTCCTGAGCTCATTCATTAAAATGGACCATTCAAAAATTCTGATTCAAATATTTATGATGTTCTGACATAGAAATGCAGCCATGATATGAAACTGTGGTTCAGGCCCTTGTTCAATTAAATCCTCATTCCCCAGCTTTATCAGAGACTTTGATGTCTTTTATTATTCTTAAGCACATAACCTCTAAACAGAGAGATATGTCGAAGGAACAGGAGGAGGAGATTTTGTTTAAAAAATAGACAACTGGAAATATAAAAGAATAAAACCCAGACGTTTTTTTGTATTAATTATCTGTATAAGGAAACCTCTATTGCAGATATGCCAGCCAACTCTCTCATCATCAGTTTCAAGACTTCAATCAGTGGATGACTCACAGTTAGTGAAAGAAAAATTGTTCCAGCTACACAAGGAGAGCATAAATATTACGTTTCACTTTGTATCATAATTAACTGCATGCTTCAGATATTTCTTTCATGTCTGCTTTCACAATAGGTAATATAATTTACCGTTAATAGGATTAAAATGTCTTAAAAAAGTAAATACTTTAATGGTTTAAGAATGTTTTCTGTTTGTTTTGTGCACATACATATTTGGCTACAGGCACAGTATTTATACCTCAGTGTAGAAAATAATGAAAGAAAGAAGATAATATGTATAGTCCAGAAGCAAATGCATTTTTCTGTCTTGCTTGGCTTAATATTAAAAACTGATTTTCTTTGAATTCCTGAAAATGAATCCTGAAGTCCCAAATGATGTACATTTAAAAAAATTCATGCTAAGGAAAAAACTCAAAAATATTGCAATGTCAAGACACAAATGTTTGCTTTGGGGACTTAAAATAGTAATGCTGAAACTCCCAAATTCAGAACTGCCCTTTTGCTATAGCTTTCTAAATTGGGAGTTGAAAAAACAACAAAGTCTTCAAGGAAAAGAAATTCTGTAGTATGGGGCATCAGTTACTTCCCATTATAACATCCAAACATAGACAAACCAAGAACACTGAACTGTAGGTCAACAAAGAAAAAGATGAAAGGGTGAAAACAGTATTAAAATTATTAGAATTATTATTAGCAGCATAAGCCTTAGATTTCGAAACACAGCTAATAAGCACATACATGTCCATCACTTAAATAATACTGAGTTACAGTTCAAAAGTATTTTCTTACTATAGTTATGATTTTTTGTTTTATTTATCCTCTCATTTTCCCATATATTTAATTAGATTTTATTTTTGTTGTTTCAAGTGGAATTACTCTGACTGACATCAGAGCAAGCCAAAAGGAAAAAAAAATATGTATTTTAAATATCAGTATCCTATATAACATATTGTTTCTTTTATAGGTAAAGGGAATCTTTATTATATAGGTGGCATCATTACATCTGCTGGTTGGTTAGTATAGAATCTGTTTGGAAGAGACTTGGTCTCTCTGTTCACTGCAGCAAACAGAATTTGGCATAAACATTTGAATGTACTCACTTAACTGCTGATCCATCTATTGAAGTTTCATTAGGGAGCCATGTGCATTTGCAAAGGATGAATGGTTTCATTAGCACTGAGACTAATAAACTTATAAAAGTTAATAATGTGAATATGTTTGATTTGGAATTATGCACATAGACATTAAGAATCAAAAAAAGGCAGGCTTTAAAATGCCCCGTTTTTTTCTAGACTTGAACAGCTGGAGTATTTTTTGTTTTTCCAAGACCTTTTAACCAAAAACACACCCTGATTTCTTTCACATGTGCTCTTATGATGTAATCAACAGGTTCTAGTATTACACTTGGATTTCAATCTAAACATACAAATTTTATTCCCTCTAAGTATTATTTGCAACATGGTTTACTGTGGGTTTTTTGTTTCCTAATTATAGCAATTTTTGTTATTAATAGGTCAAGGTAAGCGCGTCAAAACTGTGTTATAGTCAAAAACACATTTGAAGGGTCTGTAAATGCATGGAGGTCATATGTAGTCTTTATGTATTCCTTTCATTGAAGAATTACAGAAAACTTTCTATTACAAGATAACTTCTGTGTTCAAAAACCCCAGCTTAGCACAACAGGTCTCTTGCAGTCATCCCTGGACTAGTTTGGTTGCGAGCATCAAAGTGACCTAGCACACTTTGGTGCTATCTTTCTTCATCATCATCATCAATCATAAGAAGCAGAAGAAAATGTTTTTCGTTTTTCTCCCTCCCCAGCTTGCTTTTCTGAAGCACCTGATCACCTCAATCTACTGTCTGCATTCTGATTTTCATCTCTGAATATTCATGATGAGGTCTGAGTAATCAGCTCTCATCCTTGGAGCCTGACTTGAAGCTGATCTCTAATGGTTACCTCCCAAATTTGTAGACGTGTACCATTCTGTTTGTTTTAAAGGTGGAAAACTAATTCACTTACTGAAGTTACTCAATTACAGGGTAAAAATAATGAAATATGCTTCAGAAAGCTCTATGTTTAGAGTTGACAGCAATGCAATTGTTTCAGTAGAGGGTGATGCTCAGATGGCTACAGGGTTTCTAGGACCTTAGTTCACTGCTGAATTTAGGTCATGGATATCTGACCAACTCTGAGTGTAATGTGAAGAGACTAAATCTTTTATCCATCTCCAGAAAGTTTCAGCAGAGACAGACACAATGAGGAGGACCCTTCCCATCCTGGCCAGCATGTTTTACCCCAGATCTACAAACTTAAATCACAGGTCAGTCTCACTGCTTGCACATCTCACTTCTTGGGGAGACTGTCAGCAGCTGCACCACTTCTTATAGGGGTATCTATTCCCTCTCACGGGGAACTGGGGTGAGAGCACATCAGGTTCTGTCACAGATGGCACAGGGGGGTTTGGGGAGGAATAAATGCCAGGCACATGTGTATGTTCATCTCTGAATTGAAGATGTACATTTAAAGATTCTCTATTGACAATAACTGGAGTCACCATCTATTTTCTTTCATCACTTTCTTTCTGTTAGGAAGACAACTCATCTCTGACAAATCTATCAGTGGCTCCATTCTTAGACTTAACTAATAGCAGGGCTGCAGCTGCAGGAATTATAAATACATCTGGCTTTGTGCTGCCTGGTACAACACTGTATCTATTATTATGATCTGACATACATCCTAACATCTCCTTCAGGTGCTGGCACATCATTTACAATAATCTCAGGTAACTGATGTTGTGACACCTCTCCTGCATGTGTGCTAGGTTCCTGTTAAATGACCATGAAGTGAGCTACTAAAGGGAAACATTGTCAGAAAAAAAGCCAGACCAAATTCAGACCTTCTGTAGGTGGGTGCAACTCCACAGACATGACACATTGCAGCTTGCAGGACAAGATGGAGATTTGACCTGCAGTGCTATGTGTTCTTTTCATATATAATTTTTACCAGCTAGAGGAAAACCAATACTCTCATCTTGCTGCAATTAATAGAAAGTATACTGGGTATAATGTCTGTTGCCTAAATTATCCTCCCAACTCTTTGTTGGTTTCCATCAAGCAGCAGTGTTGTAGGACATTGTCTGAAACAAGACTACAGTGAGAAATTTAGAGGTTCAAAAATGAAGCCAGAAAATTACAAATTAAACTTTCACTTCAGACTGAATAGTAAGTAAGAATTTTCCCTTAAAATTAAAACTAGGAAAAAATAATTTAATTCATTCACTGACTTGATCCACAGCTACAGGCTTTATTTCAGATATGAAAGGCCAAATCTAGTCTAAACTGGAAAAAGCATTTTGTTGATTTTTTTAAAGGTCTTGAAAGTTGAAAGCTATATGAAAAATCTTAAATCCAAGATAAATTCCCTCCTCTATCTGAGAGCAATCCCCCAGCTCCCACCTCCACTTGGGTATGTGTACTCCCATACTGTCCCCTTGACACTGTCCCACTTCATATGACTAAATAGACCAATTAGTTTCATTTTAAAAATAATCAAATTTTTGGCACACAAGCTCTTTCTTCAAGACCTGAAGAAGGGCATATGTGTCTGAAAGCATCTGTGATTTTTTCCATCCTGACACCCTGTGGGATATCCTTGCGGCAGCTGACGCAGGAGGCAGATCCCCACGTCTCCCACAGCAGGGGAGTGCTCTGGATGGCAGGAGCTTCTGGGTGAAGGACATGGGAGTATCCCCAGCTCTGAATTCACTGTTGCTTTCTTTGCAGCTGTAAATCAATCCTGCTCTTTTTCCCTGAGGGAAGGAAGAATAGACATCCAGACCTAAGTAATTGGGCAGTGCAAGTTAAACTTGCCACGTTGCATAGGAATAGGAAAAGTACTTCTTTTTAAGAATTTTCTACTCAAACAAAATAATAATTGTTTAAATGACAACAACAATGATAATAATGACAACTACAAGAGTAATAATAGCAACAGCAACAATAATCCTACACAACCCCTAGGGATAACTACAACCCCTGAGGGCTGCCTTGCAGAGAAAGTTGTATTCCCAGCTGCTGATGAGGCTACTTAGGTATAAATGATACAAACTCACAAGCATGGTTAAAAACTCAAGACAGCTTCTGAAAGCCCAGCTCACACCAGCTTTCCCCTGGATACCTTTAGAAACAGTGCTTGTGATTTTTTTTTTTTTTTTGGCAGAAAAGGCAGCATGTGGTGCTGCAGGCAAGGTAAGGTAGTGGAGTGAAGGCCAAGGAAATGCACTACCTGTCTAGCTTTATACACGTGTCATGGATACTGGCAAGGGATCTGTAACAATGTTTGGGTGGTGGCTTGGTAGGGGCAACTTCTAACTGTGGAAATTTGCTGTGGTTTTAGCATCCAAAGTTTCAAATCACCAGCTGGAAAGCCTTCTTTGAACAGTTTCAGAAATCCTTTGTATTGATGAAATTAGCATTTTTCAGGGCTCACAACTCAGCAGAATTAAGGCAGGTTTTTCCAGTGACTGGTTACAAAAGCTCCATCTCTGTCTAAAGTCAGCTTCTCTGTCAGAGTCCATATCCCTTGTCCAAGGTCAAATATCTTGCTCTCCATAAAGCAGTTGTAAATTTATTCTGATTTAGTAAACTGTATTTTTTCCTTTAATGTGTTTTCAGAAACCAGTGAGAAAAATCAGGTGACATATTAGAGACACAATTGCGTTCCAACAAAATTCTCCCCTAGAAAGGCAGTCAATGCAGCTCATTCCAACAGAGTTAAAACCAGGGCAAAATTCTAAGCAGTGAAGCTGGAGTTTTATAATGAGAAGTACTGTGCAAATTTTGCTGTAGGCAACCTTTTCAGATCTATCAATAGTACAGTTAAACACAAATTGACAGACGGAAACTTTCAGGATGGCCTTATTAACATGTGAATTAGTCTAGGTGAAGTCATGCTGAAAAAGCTCTCCTTTAACGTGTTTTTCAAAACACCTGTGTTTTTGTGTATCATCCTCCAAATTCAACATGTTGCCACCTTTGTATACCTCAGAAAGCTTTAGACAGATTTATACCACATTGCATGTGAACTGTGAGGAAAGGTGCTATCAGTGATTATGGGCAAAATCCTGCCCATACATGCATGCATGATTCCTGTTGGATTTAGTGAAGTTTCATATGCATAAATGAGAGCAGGGTCTAGTCCTTAATCTGATGACATTTTTTCATTCTTTCTGTACAGCACGATAGGTTAATAATAAAATGGCATCTCTTCATTTCTGTATGCTTTTTTTTTTTTTTTTGAAAGAAATAACTGCTATGTCTTTGGATCAGGTGTTAATTATTCCCAGTAAGATTTGGTGGGTAACTAGTGATGCAGATATCAAACCACCCACTCTCTTTGTAGATGAAGGGAAAGTATCAGGAGGATTTCTGCTGAAGTATTCATCACATCTCAAGTCTCAAATTGTCCAAACCATTCAATTATAACACTTCACTCAATACATGTCAGCATGTCTGGCACTGTGTTTCAAGAACGAGTTGAGCTGGATTTCTCAAAGAGGCAGACGTTGGCTTGTCCCCTTGAGGGACAACAGAAATAGAGTCTATTGGCTCAAAGTTGAGACCGGTTCCTGGATCAGTACACAGGAACTCTGGGAACTATTACAGCTTTCCAACTTTGTAGCCTCCAGACTCAGTTCACACATACATATGTAAAAGGCTGAGATTTCCTGTGGTAGCAGCACAAGAATCCTATTTGCCACCGAATAAATAGGTAAAACGCTGACCTGATGATGACATGATAAACATGTCTGGGGAAGTGATGCTATCAGTGCAGATCTAAGCCTATCCTCACCATTGCTTTAACAGTAAATGGAAGCAATGCCCATAGGAGGAGAGGAAATCCTTTGAGTCCTTCAAGGGTTATATGAGATTTTGTTGTTAACTGCAGAGATACAATACATCACTGTCAGGAAGCAGTGACCCTGGATTATGGTCACTGATTATAAAAAAGGCTTTCAGAGGCAGATGATGGACACCATGTTTATTATGTGGTGGAAAAGAAAAAAGGGTGGCCGGAGAACCTCTAAGTGGATGGGGACATCATGCGAGCAGATACCTCCTTAAGCTCTTTGTGTTTGCTTTCTGTGCTTGGCCTGGGCTGTACATGTTCCCAGAGCAATGAAAAGGCAGCTCACAGGGTTTTTTGTGCCAATGTTCAATATGATGTATCAATATGGTTCTGCTTGCACAGGCTATAATGAGCTGAAGATCATAAAGCTCTTATCAGCAACCCTGTTTAAATGTAGCTCAGATGATTGAGGCTCCTCTTCACTCTCAGTTCAGTCAGTTTTGACCTGAAGCTGTAGAATCACATTGGTGAAAATTTGCAAGATCAGTAAATATCATTCAGGAGAATATTTCCAACCTCATCAGCTGAATTTAGCCAATATTAGAGTCTGTCTTTGTGAGCTCCAGCCACAGTGCAGTCATGTTTGTGTCATCTTCTCTATTTTTGGTAGCAATCCTAACTGCAGAATTATTTTGGCTAATAAAAATAGAAGGCAAAAAATTGTTTTCAGAAAGCCTTGTGTTTGTAGACAAGTCAGGTAGTGTGCAAGGAGGTAATGCTAACATGGGGCTGTTTCCTCTGGCAGCCTTACTGGCCTACTCCATAGAAATTGGGCTGGGCATTTCAAGAAAGTGCTTGTCATGCACAGAAACAGAGGGAGGTACCTTCATGAATTCCAAAACAACAAACAGATTTGCATCTGGCCTCTGGTGTGAACGGAGGAGTTCAGGTCTGCCTGCCCTTCCTGCAGACATGAGTCCTGAGTTGTTTAGGAGTATCTATCCCAAACAGACAAGTTCCCATCCAATCAGCTCAACTACATTAAAACCTATTCACGGGCTGTGTAGAATCAGTTGCCAGCCTGACCTAGTTGTCAAAATGGTGTCTCACGCTAAGGCTGTGTTTGTTACCACACATTTGTGCTCCTGGGGAATTCAGGATACCTGCTTCACATGCATGACCAGATAAAATGGTATGTTTTTAATTAGGAGAAAAAATTAACAAGACAACAGACATCTGAGGGCAGTTTTGTTGAAAGCTAAATTGATGATGAAAAGCTTTCACTCTTTGAAACCATTCAGTAGCCAGGTGTTTTCTAGTGGTTCTTCAGTGCATTTCACTGCTGCATGTCAGTGTTACTTAGCACTATCACATTTACATCAAGTCAAATGCTGTAATGCGGAGAGTATCACCATAAGGAATGAAATGTGTCAGCCTGCATACAGGGATTCTTGGGAAATATGTGCCTTTCAACAATCCTGCGGCTTTTATACAAATTCTTCTCACATGTTTGCTACCCTAAAATTCACAGGTAATTACAATGGGATGAATAATCCACATTAATCAGGTAAGCAGGTATTTGAGATCCAGCACATCTCCTATCAGACAATGCACATGAAAATACAGTAATTGAAGCTGCTGAGAGAATTCCCCACTGACAATGTCTATGTAAATCCACTGTAAAGAATAATTCTACGATTATGTAAAATTTGAACAAGTCCTTTTATCTTTAAAAGAATGCTGCACCTTATTTCACTTAGCACACCAGTCTGGAGGCCCACAGAGTAAGAAGCGAATTGTCACAGGGTCAAATCCTATGGGATTCACAGAGCCAAAGCCATTGTTGGTGTAACGTTGGTGACTCTTTAGTCTGGTTGTCGTCTTCCTGCAGAAAATTCCTCTGAATTAATGTAGCATATCCATACTGGGTTTCAGAGCACCCTAAAGCTCTTCATTTCATCTCCCTTTACCCCTCTGCCACCCCACATCTCAGAATTTCTTCCTGTAATCTTTTTTTTTTTTTTATAGCTTTATTGTAGCAACTTTCTGTTTGTATTTTGGCTATATTTCTATGGCTGGATTCTTACATTCTCAACCTGGTTCAAGTCTTAGGTGACACGGAAGAGTCAGAATGATGTAACCCTATTCTAGTATGCACCCTAGCCTTAGCAGAGTCCCCTGACATGGGAAATTATCAGCAGGGTGTTTATAAACCCCCTGAAATGGGACAACAAAGGGAGTGGGTGAGTCAGGATCTTTCTAAGCTTCAGGAGAGAAAAATGCCACAGGAAATGGCACTTAAGGAGACATTTCTGCTGATTAGGGTACTCAGTCTTGAAACTCATAGCTAACCTTTTGTAGAGTTTGAGGCCCTCCTTACTGGAAGGGGAGGTCAACATCCTGAGCCCTTAGCCTACTTGTACAGTAGGAGAGATGTGAAAAGGGTTTCCCCTCATTGTCTGAAGGTTTGTTCACCTCTGCTTTTCATCTCTCGGGCTAATGCTGCTGTTTCTTCATACTCTGCTTTGGGAGCTTATGTTGAACATCTGGTAGGCCACACAGAGGGGTTGTGAGAGGCAGATAGTTATTTGGTTCTCTGTACTTCACAGTATGATCTTTCCTGGCAGTGGAATTTGGATTTTCATCCTGTTTGAGTGAACATTCATGTAACACCTCAACAAATTCTGCCCTGTTCTTTATCTGTGTGCTGTAACCACGGGTCTGGATGTGACTTGGGATGAGGGTCACTATCCATGATTCATGCTAGATGTTGGAGGACCTTGTAGGATTCTGCCATGGTCAAACAGCAACTGTGAGGTTCTAAACATTGCATATAAGAGATACAGTAGCACTTAGAAGGTCTTCTGTCTAAAGCCTTTTCCCAGAAGCAGTGTGACACACTGGAATGAGGGAGTGTGATGCACTGGAGTGATATATGAAGTCCAAAAATTCTCTTTCTTTGCCTGGCAGCCAGCTTGCTGAAGCTAAATTCAGTTCAAAGGATCACAGGATGGGTAAGTTTGAAGGTGCCACAGTGCCAAGGGGTCCAAACACCCTGAAAAAGCAGAGTCATCCTAGAGCACATCACACAAGATCAGTTTCTATCACTAAGACCAGGCAAGTCTCCTGTCACTACTTCTCCAAGTCCTGGGCAAGGAGACAGGGAAGAAGTATGGCCTCACTAGTCACTTGGCATGAGTTTTCCAAGAGAGCTGTCTGTAGGAGGAGCACAATCCCTCATCTTTGAAACAGGGGCAATATCTGATCCCTCAGGAGATTGTGACAAGCAAATGGAATATAAGGGTCATAAAACAAATCACAGCTTTGTTGAAAGGCACATGTACAGTTCCCAGACAGATTCTCACTCATCACCCCACAGCTGCTTTTTTAATCCATGACCTTGCTATAACAGTGTATATCTGTTAGTGACTGTCCCATGAACTTGAACTGGTGATAGTCCCATGTACCCTGAATATACTATGTGTAGTATTCCATGTAGTCTTTACTAGGCTAGAGCCTAAAACCCTCTTGCACCAAAAAATCATACCTCCTTTTCACATGTTTTCAACTTAACCATCTAGGCTACAAGTTACAATGAAGAAGAAAAGACAGAGAGACAAACTGATGCTGTGGTAATAGCTGAAGTTTCTTTGGTAAACTGGGGGAACTGTCTGGGATTTACAGTGACAAGACTAAGACAGGTATCTCATCAAAGAGCGGGCTTGTGAAGAAGAGAAAACTCACCAACAGAAAACACTGGGGTAGACATATTTCTCTCAGAACAATACTAGTCATAAACCTAAAGGATTAAAAAACACGAGGCAAAATTGCATAATCTGGCTAGAGACATGGGAACAGTGGCTTTATTTAGGTACATAACAGTACAGTTAGGGCCCAAATCTTCACACTGATACTCTATGCTGCAGCACATTGCTAGCTGAAGCAGGAAAACAAAAGAAGCTCTGAAAAAAGGTTAGGTTTGTAACAGAACTATCTCACTACCTTTCACCAGGGACTGGCTGCTGGGATGTTCTGTAAAAGCAGCAGCATTGGTGACTTCACCAGCTTCACGTCTTTGGACTAGGGATGCATAATGACATATGACTGCAGCAAGGCTTGAATGATGCAAGGGATGTGATGACCCACTACCCACTGCCTCTGCTATCCAGGCGGTGCAGGCTGTGCTGCATGCATGCTGCAGTGCCATCCCTGAGCTCTCACAAACAATAATCAAGTCTCTCACAGCCAGAAAAGCCCGCCAAGGCCAGCAGGACAAAATCACAGCAACATAAAATAGATTAAGCATATTTTTTATCCTATTTTTGAAAATTTTCCTTTTTCCCATTTCTGACTCATCTGCAGCCTGAGTCTTTTCATCTTCCAGCCGGCTACAGAGATCCTCTGGGAGGGAAAACAGTTCCATACACACAGCTTCTCGTTCTCTCTCCCCTGCAACAAATAAATACCCTAAAGCCCTTCAATTTACTTCAGAGTCATCAAGCACAGTTTAAAATTTAACCTGGTAATGCATTTTTAAGGGGATTCTTATGCAAAGTTTGTGCATGTGTGTACATGCATGTTTTTGTGCCTGCAAGAATTTCTTCCAGCTGTCCCAGAAAAAGCCATCTCCATGCAATTTGGTTAGCAGCTTCCCTGAAACGACTGTAATGCCCCTGAAGTGTTCAGGCATCATAAAATCCTCATACCACAGATGGACCAATTTTGGAGGCAAGAGGAGATGTGTGTGTGTGTGTGAAAATCTTTCTGGGCCTAATTCATATGGGCAGCTAATCAGTAACACTGGATTATTTAAAACATTGTTTAGCTGCTATAATGACAGCCAGGTATCCCTCTATATTGCTTTCTCTTACCAGATGTTGCAAAGTGAAAGCATTCCTAGTTTTGTTCCATGTTTTCTAGCCTGCTTTTTGACACTAATTTCCACTTATCATTCTCCTCCTCTGTCACTGAATTCTTCTGCAGTCCTTTCGCAGGGACTCATCCATGAGGATACTAACTTGCATCTTTACTGCTTCTAAATTTCATCTTTCCCTTTTACTCTGCTCTATTTCCATATGTCATTTTCCTTTTCTGCCTGTCTGGGAGTTGCTGTACCTAACTCTGTAAAGCATTATCTCTCCATCTCTCTAAAGTGTTTTGTGGTACTTTGTGTGAAGGATGGCATATAAAAATAAATTGTATTGCACTGTATTTTTGGACTGGCATCTAATCTTTACTGAGCTCATTCAGCCTATTTCTGAAAAACACTGGATCTTAAAGACTCTTCCGATCCAATGAATCTTGATGACTTTTCTGATCCTAGAAAAAGACTCCCTAATTTTCAAGCCATCTCCTGACACTAACACAGAGATAGAAGTCAGGAGAGTACCTTGAAAAATGGGGTTTGGCAGAAAAATATTCCTGGAACTCTTCCTTGTCTATCTGTGTGTCTTAACCTCACCTCTGGCCTCCACCCCACATTTTACTTGCAAATGTCCACCATTATGAGCGCTGGGGTGGGGGGAGCGGGAAGCAGGCTGATGGCGCACAGCACTCGTAGCGAAACAATCCAACAGCTTGCTTATGCATCTATTTGGCTTAGGATGGGAAATTAGAACAGCTTTAATCTGCTAGCAGCATCAAGCAGGGAAGCACTCCCTGGAGTGAAAGCGTTAGGAGTATCACAGCAGGGGCTGATGAGAGGCAGCTTGCCACGGTGTCACAGCAAGGCAGTTGTACTCAACGCACAAAAATCTGGGGTGCTAAGAAGGACCCAGGTACCTGGCTGGGAATTGTAAGGGGAGAGAGAATAAACCTGTGTATTGGGGTTTTCTGCAATAGGAAAATGCTTTCAAAGACATACTCCCACATTACTGTCTTTGCTCTTCCCCCCCTTTTACTCTGTCACATCAAAGATTTGGTGCCTACCTTATCAACCACAATACACATGTGCCATCCTAGTCTGTCATGAGAGCCCATTTGACTCACAGAGCTTCAGCATAGGTATAACCATGACTACATGTGGTCAGGATTTGGCATCAGACTGGAAAACACAGGGAGTAACAGCCATACCTTTGCATTTGTTATGCAAAGCCCAGTTACATTTGATTTCTACTCAATAACCCTATTCATACTAATTAAAGGGCAAGACCTGAGTTACTAAGGAAAAATGTAGGATCCTTCCTTGTTTGCACTGAGACTCATTGAACTTTGCAGGACTGTTCAAATGACTGGGAATTTGAGGGAAATCATAAGCTTGTGACTTACTGAAAAAGCATCAAATTTTAGTCCTGCATAAACTGTTTCTTGCATTGGTTCTTTGTCACAGACAGGGCCCCTGGAAAGTAACTCTTCCCTTACTTGCAAATGTGCTTAACTGCAGCTTGAGTGTACTCTCTGGATACATATGGGAATGTAAAGGTAGGTGTAACATCTCCATTTACAAGGTAAAGAGCTGAGACCTGTGAAGAATTAAGATCTTCTTAGCAAAATAAGGAACATTAAATTTTGCAGTATAAGATATGGACTAGCTGAAAATTGGAGCTAAGACCCAGTGGCAAGAAATACCTATTTTTTTTGTTTGTTTGTTTGGGGTTTTTTCTCATGTGTATTATATTTTTAATGTATTAGGACAAACCAACACATGTACAATAGTAAAGTTTAGGTGTGAACTTTGGCCAAAGTTGATTATTATCCACCTTATGTATGTTTCTGGAAACAGAATGTATTATTTACTCTGTCTTGTGTTCACAGATGGTATTTTCCAGTCTACTTGAAGTCTCTATTCTTGTTGGAAATATTGGGATGTTACCAACAGTCAGAGCCCTGCCATTCTTCATTGCTGTATGGGAAAAGCAGCTAGGACTTCAACTGTGTGCAAAAATGGTTTATAATCGTTCTGTGTTCCTGTGAACATCAGACCTGGAAACCAGATATCAGACTGTCTGTAATAAAACCCCATTATCTTGTCCAACCTCACATAGGTCTTATATGCCCACTTCTTGGAATTTGTGTAAAATTGTGCTCATGTTTCTTGGTCTCTTCTCTCCTCATTTCATAGCTGCTGACAGCTGTTTTCTTCTCAGTGAGTTATTTGGAGCTGAATCTGAAAATGAAAAGACTACCTGCTTCTAAAGCCTCCCTCTACATAATGCACCCACAAGGTTTCTGAAGACAAATAGTGATTCAATGTTCTTGTGATTTTCTGAGGGTGACATGGAAGGTGTGAAGTTTGCTGTTCATATTCTGAAAGCATCAGGCGCTTTCTGCTATCTGGATGGGCCAGCAACCACCAAACTAACATGGAGTGAAGAGTGTGTGTACACGGCTAAGTGGGAAATGCAGGCAATGCCATTTCATCCAAGAAGGGCTAGTTGCTTGAAAGAGTTAGAAAAAGCTGCTGGACAATGATAGCTATGGAGACTTGATTCTTGTTCCTTAGCAGAGACAACAGGGATTGGCAAGGTTTAGCATAAACCTCTGCAATTTTATTATACTGTACTGCCAAACTGTCAATAGAAGTAGAAGAGCATGTCTTGTGTAAAATGACTTAATGCATAAACTGTATGGTGTGAGAGCAATTTCAGCAAGCTCAGAAGTGCTTACATGTGTGGACAGCTTTCTCTTTAGAGCTGTGGCCACTGCTGCATGCAGGAGCATGATGGAGTGGGTGTTTTCCAAATGACTGGAGCACTCTCAAAAATGAAAGCTCAGACAGTTCTCCTTCAAGCAGCTTGTACAGATTAGTTCTAGGAAGAAGCAGATAGCTCCAACTGGCCTGCTTCTAATGACTGGATGGGGGATATGAGGAGAAATGAATAAAAGGCTAGCATTTAGCAGTGTCATCCCTGTCCCAAGTGCTCATAAATACCTTCAGAGATGCACTTCAGCATCTTTCAGAGACATTGTCATCATGCTTTCAGTGAAATCTCTGCAACTTCATCCCAGTCACCAAAATAATGTCACTTAGAAAAGATATGTTTTTAAATATTTCAACAGCTCATGTGTAGCATTTCTAAAGATTAATGACACAGAAGACACAGTTTATTCTCCTTCCCAGTAAAGGAGTGAGTATATAATACTCATCTTTAAAACAATATTAAATAAACTAGAAGTGCAGAACATCATATGCTTAATTTTTTTGTTTTCTGACTGGTTTTAATATTGTGAGATGAACCTAAAACTGAAGAGCTCTTGCTTTGGTAATTTTACTGTTTCCAAAAGGATAGTGTAAAAATGTTAAAATTATATTTTTGCGTCATTTCTAAGCGTGTGTGAGTACTGTCATTGGAGTTCACAGGATCACAAAATAGTAAGTGTTGAAAGGGACCTCTGGACATCACCTAGCTCAATCCCCTACAACCTACATCATAACAATATTAAACAAATATGCAATTCATACCAGGAAAACACAGTGTTTTTTGCAATTTGAATTGATACAATGACCTTACCCACTGAGAAATTTCATAGCAGTAGTAAATGTCTGCTTTAATAATGTTTATACAACCTTCTCCCCCCATCAATTAATTTTACCAGGCTAAATTCTAAGGAGATCTAACTCTGACCTATGAGGGTTTTCCTATGCAACCTTCTAAATGCTTTTCCTAAAAGTTCTTCCACTCCTGAATGGTCTAAACAAAGTAATTTGGATCATAATTTATGTGTTTATAATACCCATGAACCATATTTCACATTTTGTTTGAAATATCTTACCAGTCTTACGAATCTTTTATGTTATCTTTTATTGTACTGCATTTACATGCTTGTAAGTTTCAGATTTAAATTAATAAAGGTCATAAAACACACCACCAAGTACTATATCAAAAAGTAGTTAATACTTTTTCTAAGTTAAATCTTGTGAAATTAACTAGCCTCAGCTCTTCAAATACATTCTCTACCTAATGTGTAGTGATATAAGTAAGAAGACTTGTATCCACCTTCAGCACCCAATCCAAATGCTCTGAAGTTAGAAGAAAGACCCCATGTTGATGCCAGCGAGCTGTGGTTCAGCCTGTCATTGCTGGAGAGTAATAAATCCACCCGAGCAGATGTGTCTGAATCAGGAGACCAAGCATCTCTAAGGACCTCTCCATCTGGTTCTCCACAGTAGACATTCCTTCATTTTGTCTCTTTTTCACAAGGAACATCAGTGCTATCCATGGTTGTCACTTTGTACTTTGTTTTACGATCCCTTTGTAGAGTGGCTCATATGCTAAAGCCAGACTGAAAGTAACCACGTGTGTTTGACTTCACTCAGCAGTGGGAGTGTGAACCCTCAACCAGGCATCACTTTCGAAATTGATATTGAGTAATTAATCTATAATAGTGCAACTGGCAGGCAAATACCTTTAATAAAGGAATTTGCAGTTACATGTTCAGAAAACAGTGAATGATTTATTATTTTACTCAAAGCTGAAAGAAAATAATCTTTGACTTGACAATAAGTTACCTAGTTGGAATAGGACATGCTTTAGGACTGAAAGAAATCTTCTTATAATTTTCATCCAGCCAAGAGCCCAAACTTACATCAGAAAATAATTAAAGAATACCAAAGACTGGAGCCAATTTGGTTGAGAATGGACAGGTGCTGTATGATTTATTATCAGCTAAGGTACTCTTATCTGTTGAGTTATTGTATTTGTTATTATTATTGACTTTATGCTTTGAAGGAAGTAAACCTTAAGCTCTAGAAGTCTGTGGTGGAAGCTGACCATCTGAACTATTTTTGGCCAGAGTAAGCAATTTTCCCAGTTTCTGTATGTGTCTGTTGTCTAACTGAGCTTTTCTTCTGTCTCTAAGGCCTGACTATGGCACAGAAAGCATTGTTTTGCCTGTTGGATTGAATGAATGCAAAAGGACTAAATATAAAATTATTGTATCACCCAAGAGGACTTACCCCTGATAGTGTTCAGGCTGCCCAGTGTATGTAGTAGGCCACAACAGAGTGCTCCTCCTAGCTAAGCCATTCCTCTGAACTTAGGGAGTGCTCCTGGAACTAAACTTGTGACACTATGGCAAGGAAAATGTAAATGTACATCATTAACGTAAGCATTCTTTTATTTCTCAGCAGTAGGTTTCTTCTCAGAACTTGCATCCTGGTCTCAGGATGAGAAGTACTGGTGGAGATACATGTTGACTACCCAAATCTCTCACAATACTCTCCACACAACCCATGTCCTTATAAGAGACAGAAACCACTATGTCTTGTGTGCATCTGCACACCCCACTGGGCTTGGTATATTTAATTTGGGTTATACACACAGTGTTTGCACTGGGTATCACTGAAATAAAGTGGGTGTCAGTCCTAGTGAAACTCACTGTAGAAGGCTGATTATCAGGTTATCTGGACCACAGTTAATCAGTACCTGAGGTGGCAAACATTCCCTGTGTTTACTTTAGTTCTCTTACTCTTATGTTGATCTACTTGTAGTTTTGCATTTGTGGTCCTTGAATTTGTGGAATCATTGCATCATTTTTTTCCCCACTTTCTTAGTTCATATGTTGAGAAGGGTTGTACACTACTCCTCTTTTTTCAAAAGATTTTCTCATTTTATCAGCTATGAAACAGGGAAGTGGTAAATCTTCTAGGCCTTGCCAGCAGGCATTTAAAATCCTGTGACTTCCATGTTCATTTGACACCAGCACAGTTGAAATTGTCATGAAAGTAGAGATGACACACACAAAGTACAATCTCTAGTGATCAACCAGCTGAACGTTCAAAGCGGGTCTGCTGAATCTGAGACAATCAGGAAGGAAAAAGCACAGAAGCAAAGAGAAAAAGATAGGTCTTATTCAGTTTTGTTCACCTGGGTTTTCTCTGTGCAAACTACATGTTTTGCCTTTTCATCCCAGGGTAGGCAGAAAGTTTATTTTGATGATGAGGACCTTGTTGCATACTGGTTAGCACAGACAGGGCAATTATCACTAAGAAAACCCAGCCAGTGTTAACAGTCCCAAGCAAATTTTGATTTACATAAACTGGTGACCTTCAAAAAGTACCCTCAGTTACTACCACTGATATAAAGTCCTTTAAAGCTCCAAGTTCAAGGACCTTTTTCATTCGCTTTGTGTGACTTGTGACACTGAATAAGAGAAACAGGAATCTGGCTATCATCTGGATTTCATTTCATCATCTATATATTCCAGCACAAATAGTCACAACCAAGAAATCCATTACAAATTCATGGCCTGTAGAGCTTCACTGTTGAACTGACAGCATTTATCATGAGCTCTTTGCAAAATCATATGAGATTTCATAACAGGTGTCCACTTCGCATAGGTCATCACCACCGTGGCCTGTGTCAAAATCCATTATACAAGAGCTGAAAGCTGTACATACGTGTTGCCAGCTACCTCCTTTTGCAATGTGTGGTAGAATGCAGTAACAGATAAGCAGGAGACCCAAAGTTTAGATCTGAACTTTTCCTTTGCACCTGGATTTCATCCTCAAAGGTGAAAAAGAGATGGCAGCACTGAATGCAGAGTTCTATTTTCAGTCAGCCTTCTGTTGTGATACAAAGAGATTTAAAAAAAAAAAAAGGTACCATGAGCATAGAGTTTAAATAAAAATCCAACACATTATATTATTCTTTAGTGGCCACTTTTAAGCAAAACATAACCATATAAAATTCTACTCATTCTTGCTGAATTTTGTTCCAGTCTTGTCAGGCTAGGCTGACTTGATGTGTAATGAGTCTCTTATCTGACGTTTCCTATTGTCCCTAGTGGTTGTAAAATCATTACTCCTGAGAAAACAAAGTTTACATGTTGATAAGTGGTGAAGGAAAGAATAAGGCTGTGATGAGAAACTGCAGCTAGTCTTCTCACTTCTCTCTCATGCTCTGTCTCCAAAAGGAATAATTCACATTCTTGCAATTTAGAGAAAAGTTTCCAAGTCCTCTATTTGGGAACATATTTCAGTTTCTCCTGGGAGGTGAAAGCAGTTTGCTGTGAAATGCTTCAGACTCTCACAGTGACTGATTTTCTGCTTCCTTCTCTTGGGGTAGAATCAATGACGGTGGGGGAGGTTCCAAAAAATTTATTGGCATAGGAAAAAAAAAAGACAAAAATAGTTGGACCCATTTAATAGCTGTGATATCATTTTACTGACTTCTCCTGTCTGCAGGGCATATGTCAGTGGTTGATTTTGTGCTTAGAGCACCAAAGGAATGGTCTTTAAAGGCTTTTTCCATCCCAGTATCAAAAAGAGCACCCCAGAGACAGCTGTCCCTGATGTGATTAACCACTGAAATGGTACTTGCAAACAGGGTGATGAAAACCTCTGAAGTCTGCAATAAAGTGATGAGGCTCAAAGTCACCTTGAGACAGGGAAAAAAGATTCCTAGAATTGGGAGAAAATATGTGCATTATTGATATGAAATACAATCCAATAATATATTATAAGTAACATCAGAAAATATCTTTATTACATTGAGCAGTTTTTTAAAAAATAGATTATTTAAAATGATTTAGCTTAAAATGGGCATATAAACAGTGCTTAGGTTCTGAAGAAAGGAACATCAATTAATTTTTTCGGGTTTTTAATGCAGACATGTATTTGCTTTGCATTGCCTATGCAAGGAAATTATTTACTAAGTTAGCAAACTTGCTCTGTCAAACCCAGTTTTCACTTCTTAAGTTTCAGGCATGGTCTTTCCCAACTGGACCTGCATCATCTCCTATTATCACAGACATCAAGGAAATATGTTTTGGAGTACACCATGGCAATTCAAAAGGCTTTGGCTTTCTCAGACTGGCAAAACTCCCAAGTGAAAGTATTTTTCCACCAACCACCACATATTGAAAACAGGGTTCTACACCTTTGAGAGCTTCAGATGTACCTAATTGTTATGGTGTCATACAGAAGAGAAGGGACACCTATCAAAATTGAGAGTTAAAAAAAGTATCCCTGACAAATGATGAAGTTTAAGGAAAAGTCAATTCTGGTGATTCATGGTGTAAATATCTGCGTACCACTAAAAATGTACCTATCCATTTTTTCCACAATATAAAGGGCAGGCAAAAAGCAGTTTCCATTATTCTGCCTCAGGGATCTTGCAAAGAAAAAGCTTTCTTTCTTAAAAACATGTCTCATGAATATTATTTTGGAAAACAAATACTATCAGCACACCTACCCTACCCAGCTTAATGGGTCTTCTGTCAGTGAACCTGACATTTAACACCAGCTCATTTTGGAAATTCCACCTATCCACCTTACAAACAAACCAAGCTAAAAGATCCCAAGAAAAACACTATTTTGCAGAAATGGAGCCTATCTGCTTCTCCCTGTCTTTGTTGCTTCCTTTGGCTGTAGCATGGGAAAATATCTAGTATCTCTGCTGCCCCACTGCCCTGCAGACCAAATCCCATCCCAAGAGCTTGGGCAGTGACCCACGGACCATTCTCCTGCTGGCAGCAGCTCCATGACACCATGCCGTTCTTCCTACCCCGGACAGAAAAAAAAATTATTTTCCATACCTCAAGCAGGCAGAGGCAGTCAGTTTGAATAGCTGGAGTTCCTCAGTGTAGGTGAGAAAAAAAGGAAGAGAAGAACCAAAAATAGCACCTTCTCTGAGAGCGTGCAGGGCTTGATTCTTCCACAACGTGCTCTATCAACCCTGCTCCACAAAATGGCAGCTGCCTGGCAGGCAGCAGCCTCCAAGAAAGATGAGGTGGTACTCCCTGGAAAATTAAATAACTGGTATGGAGCTGCAAATCCTGCAGTGCTGGCTCCCAAAATGTTGGCACAGGATGGGGTGAGGTGTAGAGGGAGTGTTGTCATGCAGGGCTGGATAGCCTCAGGGACGTTTGCACGGGAAAGGAAGGAGATGTGGAGCTGGGATGGGATCGTGTAAGTTCTGCTCTAAAATCTTGCAGCCCAGTGCTTTTAAAGCAGTACATTTTCCCTGCTCCAGCTCCTGAACAAAGCAAATTAATGAAGTGCCATTAGTTGACTACTTAACGTTTCAAGCATTTTCCCACCTTACACGTAGGTTTTTAAAGCAGATCTCAGACACTACCAAAAAGCATACTAAACTTTTACCCACTTTTTGAGCAAATTAAAAGTGCAAAGGGTGAGGGAGAGAAAAGCTAAAGCATTTTCAGTTCTGTTTATGTTTTAATTAAATTTAATGGGTCTGTTTCCAAGATTTACACCAATCTCTTTTTCAAAGTGGAAAATGGCACAAATTTAACAAATTCTCTCTTAAAATGACCCTGAAATTAATAAGCCTGTGATGTTGATGAAGTGTTACAGATTTTTATTAGGCAGGATCTGAACAGCTTTTATTTCATGCTCTTATGTCTTCATACCTGTATTGGGTGCAGCTCTCAATGTGAAACTCTGAACTCGGTAATTATAGCTAAAAATTGTGACAGAAGGTTTTAAATTTCAGAGGAAAAAGAAGCAGAGAAATATATCATAGACACATGAGAGACATAGTCATTTTGTCTTTGCTTGAGAAATCCTAATGAAAAGATGAAATTGCACTTGGGTTAAAAAAAAAAAAAGTAGGAGCAAAATTTGGCCCTGATTCTTGGAAAATCTGCCCTTAATTTAGCTGAGAATAAGGATGCCTCCTTTCTAAATGAATGGGATATGGCAAATTCAGTAGTATGAGAAGAAGCCTGTAT
The DNA here is from genome assembly GCF_050655825.1 of Lonchura striata. Lineage (NCBI taxonomy): Eukaryota > Metazoa > Chordata > Aves > Passeriformes > Estrildidae > Lonchura > Lonchura striata. The sequence goes on along the minus strand of NC_140704.1, from coordinate 98,735,843 downwards.
AACATTTTAGCTACTGGGCAATATATTCTCTGCTAAAAAAAAAATCTTACAGTGCCTCCTTAAGTGCAAACAGAGGTAGCCAGCAGACAGTGTACAACATGTGTAACTCTGGGCACTGAGAACTTTGTGAGTCTGCCAAAAACTCATCTCATTAGTGTGCTTTGCAGCTGTAGAACAACCGTTTGGCTGAAATGATGTAGACTGAATATAAAACCATATCCTGGAGGTGAAAGGCCCAGTGGAGGGAGCATGCTGGAACTCCATGCACCAGAATGATGTTCTAGGAATTCCCTGGTCAGGATGCAAAAATTCATCTGCACATCTTGATACCCAGCTTTGACAGGAAAAGGTATATTCTCTGCAACAAGATCTTTCTTTGCAGCTAGCTCAGTCCTGGAGCTGTGAGGCTGGAACAGTACATCTTTTATACATAACACTCACAGAACTGATACACTTGCATCAAGAAGGAAATTAAGACAGCTGCCTGTCCCGTAGGAGCACAAATTAAATGCTGAAGCCCAATGCATTTATGCAATGTTTTATACACCTCCAAAACACAAAAGCTGTCAAATCACAATTTTGGTGGTTTTTGAATTGTTTTTTACACACTGTCAGGTTTTTGTGCACCATTCTTTACATTTAAAGAAAGCAACACAGACTGATTTCTGACATGCACCCTCCTATCCCATCTATCAGTGCAGTACAGTGAGTGTTAAATGAATGTCACCACAGAGCCTCTCTCTCTCTCTCTCAAGTTTTAAATTTCCCTTGCTAGTGTAAAACTTAATGAAAGCCCTGGAGTATACAATAGCATTTTGAAAACAGGAATTTGTGACTGCTGTGAATCATCACTCACAGCAGGGACCCAGAAATGTGAATTGTGGGAGGAACAGGCTCAGTCCCCCTCTCTTTTTTACTGGGAATTTATTACAGGCGTGTCATTATTTACAATGCACCATTCACATCCTCTAAAGAGCCAATAAACTGGCTGCTGAATATGCATTTTGCTCTGTGGTGAACACAGATGTTTCCAGCTAATATCCATTTCATTTAATTTCTTTTCTTTAAAAAAAAAAAAATCTATCTTGCTATTTCTGTAGCAGCTGGGTAACTATTTGCCAGTCTTCGGTTTGGGAATCACTCCTCATATTTATTATAGTTGGTGCCATTTGTGTTGCACAAAGTGGAGGTCTGTCCATATTACCAGTATCTGCCTGTGTTTGCAAGGGTACCAAATGCAGTTGCTAAAATTCTCTCACAGTTTAAAGAAAAGGCCACTTGAGGATTCAGCACAGGTTCAAATTTCACTAATGATATGTGGCAAAAATAGTGTCAGATGTTTTTGTGTTCCATGAGTACATCAGAAACCCCTGGTGTCTGAGGGGGATTTGTTTTGATTTTGCATTCCTGTGAGTAAAATATATTGTTGATTCACAACTGACAGGTTGATGGTCATTAATTTACAGTGCCTTCATGTATTAGTAGGAGAAGGAATAGGGAATTATGGTGAGCTGTGGAAGGTTTGTAAGTTCAACTCAGATAATCATTCCTAACTTTATATACTTATCTCTGCTAGCACTGTCCCCTGGGATTGCAAAACTGGTCTGTCATTTCTGTGAAAAAAGACTCTCCTGAGGTCTTAGTTTCCTGCATCTTGTCCAGCTGGAATCTGAAAGTTCAGAGGTAACTAATAAATACATTTCTGATTATCATCATCATTATTACTCACAGTCCTATAGCAATTTTTTAAAACCCCACAAGAGCTGCGGTTTCACACAGTTTGAATATGGATAATGGCGGAGGAGGTGGCAAAGAGGGGCTCACGTTTTATCCAAATCAGATTGTTCAAACTAGATTGCTATTCTATAAATTCCTCCCCTCCTTGTGGTGTGGAAGGCAGTGTTATTGGGAATCACCAGATGGCTGGTTACAGATGGTGTTATACATTCTATCTTCAATTAGCTCTTGAAGAAGTGCTTATTGTTAGCTGTGGTGCAGTTCTTCCTCCACATGAAAATACTGCTGCTAAGACCTGCCCTGCCCGAATCTCTGTGATAAGCAAAGCACTTTTAGATGTGAGCGTGTGGAAAGACTTCTCAAAAGTGCTCCCATGAGAAGGCGTTGAAAACCCAATGGGAGCTAATGACTGTGAGTGAGCGGCTCCCTGCATTTTTACCTGCTTCCTACAGTTTATATCCAATTGGGGAAATAAAATGCTGTTTGGGTCTAGACAGCATTTTATTTCTAGACATTTCTGGCATTTTGTTATCTAGATAGTGGGAGGTGAGCAAGGCCTTGTAAAAGCAGAAGGAAAGGAACCTAGTGGCTGTTGCAAGGTGACAAAGCATATCACGCTTTGCTCTCCCACTCTGGTCTCCCCGCTGCACCTCCATATGCACAATCAGCGCTGTCCTCTGCTGGAGGCTGTGTATCCCTGCTGAGCAGCTGGAGAAGAGGCAGGAAGACTCGAGACATCAGCTGGTGTGTTCGTGCTTCTGACTCACAGGAAGGGCATCTGAATGAGTGAAGGCAATTCTGCTTGGAACACCATGCTTGGGGACACTGTCGGCGTGACAAAGACAGGAACCTGCAGTCCCTGTTGCAGTAGTAGGAAGAGCTGCTTGGAGTATAAATGGAAAAAATTTCCTTTTAAAGAGCTGGAGTCACTGGTTTTTATTGGGCCATTTTATCACCCTTTTGGGGGGTTGCTTCACTTGTAAAAGCCCAAATCAGAAGTCTCCTAGTATTTCCGTGTTCCTGTATGAAAGAGATAAGTGTGGCAGGCACCCTAGTTAGTCTTTATGTTGGATCACGATCTTACCTCCTCTATGACTAATAAAAAATATTAACCCCTGTAACTGCAGACTGGTTGCAAAGTGCAGGTCAATGAAGAATGAGGTCTTTTGCATCACAAAAATATCTCTTGCAACACATTTAAATTGAATATGGATTTCCCACGAAGGACAAATATTTTGTTTTTTTCATAAAAATTTGAAATTAACAAATATTGAGGTTATTAGATAGGCTCAACAAGGGCCAGTTGCACCTTTAAGAAGAAGGCAGGAATCCCTCATTGTCCTCAAGAATTGAGTCAGATGACAACATCTGCCAAAGTCTGACAGCAGGAGAAAGGTGGACAGAAGTGTCAGTCTCCGATGCTGCAGTACAGGCTGAGTGAACAGATCTACATGCCTGTGAGAAGGGGTCCTCATCTACTTGGGCCTCAGCTTCCTCTCATGACCCAAAGTGACAAAGTCTTGGTCCTGCAGTGATATTCATGTGCATGGAGTCTTATAAAAATGGGGGTTCTAAGATGCTTAATCATAGACTTCAATAACAGCAAATAACCAGGTGTGGAAATTAAATACTACATGTGCAGATCAGTCCCTAAATATGTATTTAAATGCCAATAAAAGGTTTACAAGTCCCCTGGTGCTTGTGTAATCTGGCTCAACAGCTTCCACCTCCCTGGAGCCTTGTCATGATGGCAGGTACAGTGGGTTTTCCTTTGCTTCCCCAGGGCAGAGGGTTGGAAAGGGCACGGCCACCACCTGCTGCACAGCAGTGACAACTCAGCTGGTGCAGGCTTGGGAGGCCACTGGTCTCTGAGGCTGTGGTATGAGGAATCCAGGATGCAGCTAGGTGAAGGCTGCAGTCAGTAGTAAGCAGATACCAAAGTTGCTGGAGAAAAAGTAATGGAGCCTTCTGCTCTGCTTCTCTCTCTCATCTTATGTGGAGGGGATCTGGGAGCCATTAAAATTCAAAACAAGGTTTTAAATCTCATTCCTCCCTTAAACAAGGTGTGCTATACTTCCTTTCTGTTTCATTATTCTTTTCAGACCTCAGAGTGATATTCTTTATCTTTGCAAGAGTGGAGATCTTCAAGATTTTTCCTCCCGGTCTTTAACTGGATTTGAATTTAGCTTTAGCTCATAGTCAAATGTCTTACTTGTGATTTTGGGAATTCTTGGATCTTGCTTATAAGCAAGCAAATATTTTCATGCTTTTTCCTCAGTTGTACTTGATTATCTCATACCTTCTTCCCTTCTAGCCATTTCCCTCCCTCACACTCTCCCTGCCACCCATGGCAGAAAAATCTCCCATTTTTCTACTTTCCCTATTCTCTTGAACAAGGCTCACACAGGCATACAGGTAAGAAAGAAATCACTGAAAAGAGAAGGAATTGAGGTTCAATGAAATCATGCAGGTAACAGTGATCAATACAAAAAAGGGGACAAAGGTGGAAAATTTTTCTATATGACTAAATCAGTAAAATCAATGTAGGCTACCCTTCATAGCAACCCCATGCTCAGTGCTGGTTTTGGTGGCCGATATTTTGTCTGTTTTCTATCCTCAGCTTCCTGCTGTGCTGTGCTCTTCTGTGCAGTATTGCTCTGCACAAAGCTTACATCTCTCTTACCCACTGTAAGCAAACACCAAAGAAGGTGAGGCAAACCCAGCTCAAGGGAAGCAAGGTATTATAACACAAGTCACTGTACTTGTTCTGATTTTGCACAGCTTTCATAATTTGTCTCTATTTTTATTCAATCTAAGTTGAAGATATATATAAAGTTAGCAAAACTGTTCCTTTTGACAGCTGCCTAAAGGTCTTATCCAAGCTCACCAAAATCAATGGAAAAAATCCCATTCATAACAAGGGACTTTGGGATAGTTTCTAAATACTTATTTATATAGGAGACAACTGTTCTTTCAGATAGCTAATACACATTTCACAAACTTCCTTGAGGGCCTTTTAAACCAAAACAATGACAGAGAATAAAAAACTTTAAATAAGATTAAGGTTAGATGCACTGCATTTTCAGTACCACTCTGTAATTCAAAGGCTGCTATCTATGCTCTGGGCACAGTTTGGAATATTTCCCTTCCTTTTTGTAAAGGGAAAAAACATGAAGGAATGATTTAGCAACAGTTTTAACTCTCAAAGTCTTGTTTTCTGTGTTTGCTGTCCACTCTTTACCTTGTTTACTGATAATATGCTTGTAGAGGATACACATGGGTATAGGGCTTAGCATGGTATGTAGAATATGGTAGAAGGTCACATTGTGCTTTTTATCTCTCAATCTGCCAGTGAATGAAATAAAAGTTAAAAAACATTGGCATTGTCTTCAAGGGAAAAGGCTGGTTTTCTCCATAGATCTTCATTGCATCACATTGGATGATACTGTTCTGTACAATTAAAGAGTGCCGCAACAACCCTTCGTAGGAATGAGCTCTGGCTCATTTCATTCCCTGTGGCCAGCACCGTTTAATAAGTACAAAACACATGGTTGAAATAGTACCCTCCAGTTTGTGTGCCATAATATTGGCAATAATGTACAGGAAAAGAGCAGGAGAATGTGTGTGAGGGGTTTGCATGTGTGTTGTGTATGCCACAGCAGGGCCATGTTCCATATAGACAGAGGTTGTCCAGCAAAATACACTGGGGCTGCACTTAACTCAGTGTCTCTCTGAAGCAAAACCAGGCACAAACCCTAATTAAATGCAGGGTGTGAATCCCTGGAGGGCAGTGATAGAAGGGTCTGTGTACTAATCCAGCCCGTGCTGACTAACAGCAGCACTGTGCAATCACTGCTGTATGAATATATTCTTCTGGCAGCTGCATGCAAACGGCAGTCTTTGCCATTCTGATGACTTTTCATTTTTATGACACTGTGTTTTAGCTTCAGGTGCGAGTGTGAGACTGCCAGTTAAGTGGCTGTTCTGATTATTTTAAGTAGTCACTAATCAAAATGCTGAGCAGAGGGGGCTGGGGGAGAAGGGGGAAAGAGATGGAGGTAAGAGATGTAAAGGAATGTGTGAGGGTTAGAAGGGGAGGGAGGAGGGCTTTGCATCTGATTTTCCTAAGCAGGGCAATTTCTTTGGTGAGGAAGGTGAGCCTGTCACTACTTGGCCCCTGTCTTCTGCAAGTACTTTAACTTCTCAGAAACCCAAATGATGATTATAGGAAAGGGGAAATGACTGGAAGGTTTCTAGCAGCAACAGCAGATGCAACGGCAGAGAAATGCATTATGAAAAATCAGTTTTAATAAAGCCCCAGCACTGACCTTGGAAACATAAGTTTTTATATTATTGACTTCTGTAAGAGGTAATTTGTTAAAAACAAAAAAAAAAAAAGGAAAAAAAAGAAAGAAGAAAAAAAAAACAAAGAAAAGAAAGAAAAAAAAATTTCTGTTCTTGTCTTGAGACCTGAGGAAAAAAATAACTAAAATTAGAGAAACTGGAGATATAAACGCAGTGAATAGAATAAGGCAAAATACCTCTGGGGTGTTCATCTGCCATAGTAGTCATTTCATATCTCATCTGTTATATGAATGTGATAGCTCTTTCCCTTTTTGATAGGATCATTATGTAGACTCCACAGATTCAATTCCATTTACAAGTCAATGGTGTGAGATTTTATGACAATTCTTTTTACTGGGTTGATTCTGGATGATCTTCCTTTACCAAAAAAGAAAAAAAAAAAGGGAAAAAAAAAAAACTGAGAAGGGGACAGTGTCATTTTGGTGCTGACACGTGACTGTTCTGGATGCACCAGATATTACTGTGACAGATCTAAGAGCACTGTTCCATCACAAATGTGCCCAGGTGCTCTTGAGCCTCAGTGTCAATGCTGCCAACATTTGAAGAGGTCTGTGCTGAATGGAGATCTGTTGGGGAGGAAACAGTTGCTCTGGGTGGCAAGGGCAGCTGGTATCAGTGGAACTCATAGGTTTATATCATTGCACAGATGACTTACTTGTTATCATGCTCAGGTCTCTCATTCCTAGCGTTTCCCTCAGCCCTCCACAAGGGCAGCTCCAGCCTGGAGCTCCATAGAGCCTGTGGAGGATTGGTGTGCATATATCCAAGCTCCGCTCAGGATATTTTCTGGGAGTGTGTGGGTTACATACCTTTAGGGTTGAAATGAAACCTCATGTTTTGTGTCATGAAAATGAATGAGGTGGGATGGTGAGGGATTGGACAGTGAATATTGTCAATATAGGTACATGCTCACAGTGAAATCCCTTTTGCTTAGGATGCCATTTCTTTGTTTATTGCCAAGCTCCATTCTGTCACAAGCAGGATCCACCAGAGTAATCCCCTTTCAATACCAAGAGAAGCACAGGAAAAGCAAGTACCCATGTGTTTAACACAGGAGGAGCTTAGAAAGGAAATCATCTCCTGTGTGGGGCAGTGTCAAGTCAGGGAAAAAAACCCCAAAACCTCTTGATGTCCTTCCTGACTCTACCTTTCTGTACCCTGCAGAATATAAAGAAGGAAAGGGACATGAACACTTGGACAAAGCAAGACCCTACCAGCTTTCTGCAAGTGAATTTTTGTTAGGACATATCTCCAGGCTATGACAAATAGCTTCTGTGGAAAAGTTTTACTGTTTCAGTGCATGTTCCGAGCATGCCTAATGTATGTGTGTCCATTCAGAGCCTATTGGAAACAGGAGCTGTTTCTGCTCCCCCTCCATCAGCCACCTCTCCTACAAGCAAAGGTCTGTCCCCCAGCCTGGGGGTTGGAGCACGTGCTTATGGACTCACACTGTCACAGGGCTGACTCCAGCTCAAATACCCTCCTGCAGAGGAGGCCTGGCTTGGGAGGTGGTATTCACCACCAAAAGAAGGTGAAAAGGCCATTGAATAAACAAATCAGGGGAAAAAAAATGTCAGTGATTCTCTAACCCGTGGTTAAAGCATTTGGCAGGATAAAAAGGAGACCTGGGGACTAGTCTCCATCATAATTAATCCTTACAGAGTAACCGGATAAACCATTTCCTACTGGTTCCTGGCTCAGCATGCCAGCTTGTGACAAGGCACTCCCAGGCAGCAGACTTTTCTGATTTTGAAGGGGAGCCTAAATGCATAATTTAGGGGTTTAACTCTGCCTTGCAAAGAGGGTGCATAAAGGTGAGGCTGCACAATGCTCATCATTAGTCATTGGTAATTTAACCTTAGGAGCCTCCACCTCAGCCACAAAAAAATTATGAGAATAATGACAGTAGGAGAGTCCAGTAAAACCCCACAAATTTTTGATGCATTTGGAGAAGGGCTGAGACCCTCTACAATGTTTCCCCCAAACAACACTACTTGCCACAAATCCTGTAGGACCCATTACACACCAAAACACCTCATGTCCTCATGAGATACAATACCATAAAAGTGAATCTAGCAGCTGCTATTGATTAAGCCAAGTCATTGCTTCCATGCCTATTCCCATGTGGGTTTATCAGACATTTATGCCACATATAATGTTGCTCCTCCTGGGTTCATGACTGCCCAGAACACACATTTTACTTGAGCTCCTTCTCAGCCCCAAATCTCAGTGGACCTCCAGTCAGGCAGGATTCATACACACAGCCATGCTTTGAGCTACAGGCGAAGGGGAGGATGACAGTGCCACACTCAGCTCCCTCCTGCTGACAGATTTCTGGGCTATCTGAACCTTCTCTTCTGTGGCAAAAAAATCAGAAGGGATGAACTAGCCAGTAATTTGCAATGCTCTTTGGTGTAGAAAAGTCACTTCATAAATCTAAGATACAAGTATGATAGATGAATTATTTACTAATAGGAAGCCCTTTCCCCCTCCAAATTAAAGTACACCAGAAAACTGGAAACTGCTTGAGAAAGAAAGATACTGCAAGAAACCCACCCAACTACAGACGTCTTTGGGAAAAAGTGTAAAGCATATCTTCCTGTGCTGATCCTACATAAATACTTTGATTTGCTCTTTTATTAGCCATACAATTGGACCTGGAAGGCTTTCTCTCCTGCTGTAGCTCATTGATGGCCTGTTTTTATAGGGGTAGGGAAAGCCTTGGCATCTGGTGTCTGATAAAACACAGCACCCATATCCAGCATTCCTCTCAAGTCTCACTTTTCTGGTCATAACAAATGCACTGAATTCACTGGTGCAATTAGTCCAAAAGGAGGTGTTTCTATCTTTCATTTCAACATAGATTATGTGCTATAACATAGCATTTGAAGTCATCAGCACTTTAGCTTAAATAATTATGTTTTATACTGAAAGGATTTTGTTTTACCTCAGTCAATTAATAACAAGCCATACTCAAATTTAATAAGTGTAATGAGAAACTCTTGTTTGATTTTTTTGAAGTCACGTGCCAGGGTAAAAGATGGAGCAGGCTATTCTTTTTGACTGGTGCACGAGGTCAATGACAAACTAGTATTGCTCAAGGGTGGTGTCTGTAAGCTTGGTTTCCAGACTGTGCCCTAAATGTTTGAAAATGTTAGAGAAATCCAAAAGTTCCAGGAAAATATATTCTCAGCCAATATGTTAATTGTCAATAGGGACAAGAAAATGCTTTGAATCTGTGTGTGTGTATATATATATATATATTTATTCCTTTTTTCTCATGTACTCTGTTTTTCATTACATATACATGTTTTATTTAATCCTCTGTTGTGGTTAACGTCCTTGGGTGCAGCCAGTATATCTGCACTGCCCCAGCTTTAAAACAGCTAAAGAAAAGGTTCTCCACGGTGGATATAGACGCTTTGGATGTCTCCAAGGCTACAAGTCCTCTTTCCCTTAGTAAGCCTTGGACAACTAGAAGAAGGTTCCTCTGTATCTCCAACTTTCCAGCACGTGGGAAAAACTGAGGCTACAGTTACAGCTCTAGAAGGGCTGTTAGGTATTTCTTCAAAAGCCTTCCCTGGTTCATCCCCCTGCAGTTTTCAGGGCAGGTTATGGCTTAGTGATTTCACTGATGACACAGTGCATTTATGGTGTGTGGCAGCTGCATCCAGGTTATCAGCCCATGCAGGGACCAGTCCCAGCCTGGTCCTTCAGGGGGTCTAATGGCCACTGAGTGCACAGCCCATGGCAAAGGTCCATGTGTGCCTGAAAAACGAGTGCATATCCAGAGGAGGAGTGGGCACAGACCTGTTTCCCTGTATTAGATTCAAAATTAATTCATATAATTGTTGGAGGTGTAATCCCTTGGTGTGGGAAACCACTTAAGTGCATGGTACAATCTATCCATATTTAGGAAAGCAGTTTAAACACTCCTTGTTAGGCAAGTGCTTGAGTTCCTTTTTCCTCAATAGAGCAACTTTCCTGAATTAAAGCTTTTAAACTGGAGTGGTATGCTCACAGCATGTGCCATTCTGCCTGCCTTTGTGAATGTTAGATTTGTACTGCAAATGTGATAATCTTTGTACAAATAAGAACTCTACTTTTCAATATGATTTTCAGTTTTTCACTCACGTAAAGCAGAAAAAGTCTTACAGCATAGTCTGTGCAGATTTAACATTGAAAAGCTATCTTCAAACTACCCACTAAGGAAGACACTAAGGATAATTAGAAAGAAACTCTATTTTCAATGCATTTTTGTCCTTTTTTTTTCCCCAAAGAGCAGTTCACAATTTCCTGAAAATGGACTCACTGTTCAAAACTACTGTGTAGATAGTTTCTACAAGGAACAACTGGTCTGTAACTCATGCATGAGTGATTTGCATTAAAAATCTGAGCTGTTTTGATTGGCCCTTTCTTTCATTGGGTGGTCCTTCCCTCTTGCTAAAAGAACATAGCTCATAGGTTTAGGTTCCCACTGCAGTCCTCTCTGTTTACATAGTGCACACTTGGCTTTCCTCAAATATTCTAGTGTTGTTGGGCTAAAATCCACTTTTGAGGAAGAAAAAAAGTCTCATTCTCTTGAATGTAAAGTGAGTGTATTTGGGCTATATTAGCACTCTAGTTTTAGTCATTAAGCACTGTGTAATCTATGCCTCTGCACCATGTGCCAATCTGCCCAGACTTCTGCAATGAGCAGAGTTTTTGAATGCACTGAAGAGTTATTAGCGTGCTTTTTTTTATACAATTACAGTGCAGCTGTATACGTCTGTTCCTCTGAGCCAAGCATTTTATGTGCTAGAGGTTGGCATGTGTTGGAATGATGCAAGTAAAAAAATAAATACAGGAGAGTAAGATGTCATTGAAAGCTGTGAATCTTGGTGTTAAGGTGGGCTCACAAAGAAGCTCAGGTCTCTGAAGATAGATGGAACTGTGGTTGCTATGCTGCTGGTTTAGAGTTAAAAGATTGTATTAAAGGAGAAAGGAAGAGGTTAGAAACAAAATTTAAAAAGATAGTTAATGTCTTTCTTAAAAATAGGAACTTTCTGCTTGCAAAATAAGAACCTCATGACAGACCATCAGCTCGGGACAACTGCTGTGTAGCAAGGAAGAACTTGAATCCTTTTACAGACTTTAAGGCTTTAATCTTGCCATCAGCTGACAACGAGTCTAGCCAGCTGCCTGCCTATGAGATGTTTTGACAATTCATTTATATCACTGACCTTGACATGCCGTTTTTTGCATGATAAGGATTTGCTTTTGGGGTGGTACTGTTTGATAGGGCTGGCTAGAAAGAAGCTTGCAGAACCCTTCCATCAACAGCATCTCTCTGGGACGTGCATTTCACTCCAGGCTCTTTGCCAGCTTCCCTTGTTGCAGATCGTAAATGAACGTCTCGCTCTGCCTACACACTGTTCCACCTCTTTTGCAGATTTCAAATGGACAAACAGGTATTTTTGAATGCCTTTCACATAAAAAAGGACTTAAGTGTCTTTTCAACCTGAGCTGGAGAGGAAAGAAAATCTATTATGACAGCTATATACAGGGTATAGTATGCATGTATGCATGTGTATGTATATGGTGGAAAAAAAACCACTAATCACTTTTCAGCATTTCTAAAACTTCATTTCCACATGCACATTTAAAATTGCTTAAAACCACTATATAAACAGAAAAACAGTGAACCTGAGCCCAGCTGCTGAAATCGCTGAAGTGTCATGATGGGTTCAGTGTAAGAATCTGTACAGGAAGGTATAGGATCATGACAGAAAGGTTGGTTGCTCTTGGAATAGAGCTCTGCTTGCACAAGAGAAACAGTGAGTGAATTATTCTCTCCCTTTCTTTAAAACATTTTTGGTAGCAAGATAGATTTAGACACAAAAATCCTAAAAAATATATAAGACTCATGATGTGGGGAAGAGATTTTTTTTTAAATTTCATTTGGGAATAGCCGAACTCGGAGGCAGTCTATCTGCCTTCCTGTCTGATGGCCCGTATTCTTCACAGCACTCCTGAGGCTGCACTCTCACCGCATATAATTCCTCCCCGGTCCAGTCCTGTGTGCAGCATGTGGACTGCTCTCTGAGGGGAGGGGGATCTGACTTGGCTGGCAGTCAGAGCAGCAGGAGCAATTGCAGATGCTGCTATTTACACTATTTTCACATTCTGAAGAACAAAGAGCAGGAGGCTGCCAACAAATCTTAGAGGCTAAGCCTTTGCCCTACACGCGAGGCACAGCCAATGAATGCCGGCAGAAACATGCAGTGCACCTCTTTGTGAGATATTGCATCTCTGTTTTGGTGAAAATGCAGTCAAGATCACTCACCGAGGAAGAAAAGAAAGGTAAAAAAGGAGCTTCATTGCCCAGGACTGTCAGCCTTCCAGGAGTGCGAGGCTGAATGAAGTATTTCTGTCTCACGTGAATGAGCCATTCCAGGTCTCGGGGATGACTAACCCTTAAAATTCATGGTTGTGGTGGTAACAAAGATAGATGTTTATCCACTGCTCTTTAATCTAAGCTAGACATGAGCCCAAACACAGTTCTTTGTATGAAGAAATGCTATTTCTGTGCAAAAGCATTCTAGAGATTTGCATTGTGCTGCTGTGCTGGACATGTTTTGCCCCTCTCCATGGGTCTCCTGTATGACCTCAGAGAAGTCTGTCAGGGTGAGGTTTTCAATAAGATGAAATAGGCAGGCTCTTGATCTTCCTTAGAAAATCAAGGATAATTCAGGTTTCTCTGAAGAAGGTCCTCTGAAATAGCCCAAGATTGATCCAGTTTTGTGCCTTGCCTTTTTTTTTTTCTCCTGGTCCTATTTGCCTTTATTCTCTACTTATGTGGCAGAATGCAGTGTCTGACTGCATGCACAAGGAGTGGGACTCTTATCTCAGTTAGACCCCCTAGGTGTAAGACACATTAATTATAATATTAATAATTTCTATTACTTATGACAGACATCTGTGTATCTGTAATATCTACACCTTTCATCTTTCATCATTAGAGTGTCAGAAAAGCCAGATGATAAATTTTAGTTTATTAATGAGAATTTATTAAAGTGCTTTTTGATTACTTTTAGCCATCTAAGGATATTTTTGTACATGGACAGACCTCCTTTATCTTCTTTAAATCTGGACTGGGATTCAAAATCAGGTGTAGGCATTGGAATTCAAGTGAGTTTTGGTGGTGGGCATTTGGTTTGCTTCAATTTACCATTAGAGGACCTCTGCAAAGAAGCAAGCCATGGAAACTGCTAGGGATTCAGCACTCTTCTTGCAAAGAAGCAGACTCACAGACTTGGAATAATTTCAGATCTAGCTTTAATAATTATTCCCCTACCAGTCTCTTCTGTTTCGCCTAGTGAAAGTGAAACTCTGGCATTTAAAAAAATGTGACTTTTAGGGAATTGGCAATTTGTAAGGTTTCCCATCCTCAATGCTTCTGTGTGTTAGCTGGGAGAAATCAGCAGAGAATAGTTTCAGTGTCAGATCCTCCCAATTTGTGGGAGAATTACAGTAATGTGAAAGAAAAATAATTTTCAGATAAACAGCATATCTAAGGACACAAGCAGAATTTAAAGTTTTCAACTCTGGGGGTACACAAATAGACATTCCAGAGGTATTCTATTAATCTAATTCAGATGACTAAACAGCCAGAGCAGGTTTTCTGCATTATTGTACCTGCCTAACACTTGCTCAGACTTCACTAGCAAACACTTTCCCTGGGAACAGCCACAGGCTAATCCTGGATTTGTGTGCCCACAAGGAGTGAATATTGGCTATGCCTCTAGGGGACCCCTTTGGGTTTACTTTAATAAAAGGAAGAAATCTCAAGATTTGATGCAAAGAGCATATCCCAAATGGGCAGAAAAACAGGCCTTTGGGCCTTGCACCTTGTGTAGTCTGTTCACTCTGAGCAAAAGGAGTGTAAACTACTAGCAGAGCTGCATGGTACCATTTTACACCAGCTCTTTACAAGTGTTGCCGGCAAGGTGCAAGGTACAAGATGACAGAGCATAGAGGCCCTTTAGCTGTTGCTCAGACTCTCCTGCTATTTAACTAGTTTTGGGACAATTATTTTTCAAGGCAAAAAATAAAAAAAGAGAGAGGAAAAAATAACCCAAACACTACAAAAAAATCAGAAGCTCTTAAAAGCATAGTTTATTTTCAAGTAGCACATGTGCCTGAGAACCTCAAAGTATGTTTAAAATGTGAATTAATTAAAGAGCCACAATTTCTGAGATGCAGTTTTTATCACAGGCATTAAAAAGGAGAGAAAACACCTTGCAAAAAGTCAAGTGGTTCAGTTCTGATGTCCTGCCACATAGTGGAGATGATAAAAAAGGCTTTCTGATCACTAACAAGTATCAAAAATCTGGGGTGAGTTTCACTTAAGCTCTTATTCCTTAAACCCTGGACAAACCAGAGAGTTACTGTAGAGTTACATACACACACACACACACACACACACACGCACACGCACACGCACACGCACACCGGCACACACTCATACACACACACTCATTCCCTGGGGATTGTTACAGGTTGGGGAAGAAGATACTAGAGGTCTTTAATTTCAGATACCCACAGAGTAATTTTATAAGCAAATTGGCAGATATTCTGATTATTCTTGGCCATAAAGTCCTTTTGAAGAAACAGAAAAATCAAGCAGGACTGTGTAAAGGGAAAAATTGAAAGAACTTCATTTCTAGACCCATCCCCACTTCAAGGAAAGAATTGTTCCTCCAAAGCTCACTGGTCTGCCAGGAAATATACTATCTACAGGTCACATCTCCAGTTGCACGATATTAATAACCGATATTTTCCCCAAATACCCGATGAAACCCAAGAGGTACAGCAGCAGTAGGGTCATCTCTGTGCATCCACCCAAGTAACAAGGTGGAAAGGTGGTGCTGTGAGAATTAAAGGGCAGCTTGTGAGCGAGGGAGAGGAGGGGTTGAGTGGTTTGTATAAATAAAGGTAGAGCAAACATCTCCTATGTGACAGTGCTGTGACAGTACGTACACTCTCATCTATACACAGGTACCTGTCGGAGCAGCTACTGTAACCATGTTGTAAAATATTCAATGACTCAGTGTGAATAACTGTCTCATTTAGAAGAATAATCTGGTGACAAGACCAACATTGTTAAGTTGTGTCAACTTGTTAGGAAAGACATAAAACAAAAATACCACTAACATCCAAGGGCTGGAGGCAATGTCAATAATTTTTTGGAAGTGAGCAGCTGGAGGAAAGTGAGGCTGGGCTCCAGCAGCTTAGCACAGGCTCAGTTTGCAGAGAGGAATGCAGTAAATGAGGCCAACCATTTACAAATCAGTGCCACACTGATTTACTGGGGTGAACATACCATAATGGAGATCCCCCGGTCTCAGATATGAGCAGGTAACTGTCCTTAAGTATGAGATGCCATGGGCCCAGTTCTACCTTTCCATGCTGCTCTCCTCCAACACAAGGGTTTCTGCTAGAGAAGAGAGTAGATTACCAAGAGGTAGTTTCTTGTCTGACCCCATTCCCAGTTCTCCTGAAGCTAGGATACCCACTTCCAGTTTCAGACACTTATTGAAATCTGTTGCACTGCATCAGAGGGAAGAAAGAGGAAAGTGTGAGCCTTGTTTGCCTCCTCAGCTATCTCATGGGCTGCAGAGAATAAAATATGGTGGCAGCATGGTGACTTCCAGACTGGGAAAGCAACTCAAGAGCAACACATAATATGACATAATATTATATTACATCTAATATAACATAGTATATATAATCTATACAGTAAATGCAATTATTATAATATAAAATAATTCAATATAATATTATGTGATTGTCATTTCCCTCCCAATAAAAATGAGGGTGCCTTCATGATGGGATATGGAGGGGGTGACTAGGCCAGAAGGAAGGTGAGACAATAAGCTCTGGTCTAACTGGTTGCTGCTGCATCTGATTTGACTGAACTAATTGACATGGGTGGTTCAGGCCTTGCCACTTTCAGCACTGGGACACATCTCTGCAATCTGCTGCTCTCTGCTGCTAGATCATTTCTCTTTGTGTGCCTGATGCACAGGCTCTTGGCACACTGGCTAGCTCACACACCTCAATAGCACCTTGTGATTAACAGGCAGAAGCACAAAGGCTCCTGGTGTGTTGGCGAGTTTGTATGGCCCACTAGCCTTTGCTCTCCTGTGGCATTGTGCAAAAGCTGCTGAGAGGCACAAGCTGGCTGCCAGGTGAGGCGAGAAGCAGAGCCAAAATGTTGCAGACCATAGAGGAAATAGGAAAAAAGAAAATAGTGCAGGAGTCAGGGAATTTATTCCTTTTGAATAGTAGTGCCTGAAGTAACTATAATAAGGAATCAGAATCTCAGTACAAATAAGAATCTATGGAGGTTATCTAATCCACCTTCTTGCCCAAAGACCAAAACTAGTTCGAGGTTGCCCAGGGTATTGTCTAGAGTTCTGAATGCCTTCAAGGATGGAGATGGGCAAACTGATACAGTGTTCGATCACTCTCACCGTGAAGAATTTTTACTCTGTGTCTCATTGGAATTTTAATTGCTGTTGCTTGATTCCATTGCCTCCAGTTCTTGCACTGGGAACAGTGTAGCTCTCTTTCCTCTATAGACTTCAACAGGTAGTTAGTAGAGTTATCAAATAGATTCATCCCCCAATTAGGCACCATTCCCTTAGCTTCTCCTCATATGACCTGACCTGCCTAGTGGTTCTCTGCCAGACTTGCTCCAAATTGTCTATGTGCAATTGGAGCACATAGACAATGGTCTCTTTTTGTCCAATGGAGTCCCAGAATTGGACACTACTCAGATGGGATCTGATCTTCAAGGGCTGAACAGCAGGAAATAATAACTTCACTTGACCTGCTGGCTACACTCATCCTAATGCAGCTTGCCTTCACCTCTCTTATTCACTCTGAACTTGTCCACTAGGATTCCCAGATGCCTTTTTGGAGGTGCCCTGGATAGTCACTCACTCTCCTGTATCACTGCAGTTTTACACCCTTGACGTAGGGCTTTGCATTTGCTTTTTTGGAACTTCTTGAGGTTTCTGTCAGTCCCTTTCTGCAGCCTGTTGAGATCCCTCTAACTGGCAACTCTGCTCAGCCTCCCAACCAGGAAGATGATGGTGGTAACTTCCACCACTACAATCCCCTGCCTCATCCCCACTTTGGTGTCATCTAGAATGTTGATAAAGGTTCATCCCACCTCATTCCATCACTCAGATTGTTAATGAAGACAATAAAGAACACAGGCCTCAGTGTCAGTCCCTGAAGAATGACGCCAGTAATCATCCACCATCTGGTCTTCAAAACACCAATCATTGTTTTTTAAGCCTAGACAGTCCACACAGAATTTATCCACCATGCAATCTTCCTTCCAGTCTATATTTTTCCAATTATCTACAGTGACATTATGCCGTGCAAAGGACCATGCTTAATTTAAGGTAGATGGCATCCACTGCATTCCCTTTATCATTTACCAAGCCAGTCATCTTAATGTTGTTGTGCCTGTTTTCAGGTGTAATTTGCTTTTGATAAATCCCAGTGCATTGTCTCAGTGTTCTGTTCTTTGTGCACTTGGCAATGGGTGTTTCACAGAAATCACAGATTGACTAGGTTGGAAGAGACCTTTAAGACCATCAAGTCCAACCAATGCCCTAACACCTTAACTAACATGGCACTGAATGCCACATCTAATCTTTTTCTAAAAACATCCAGGTATGGTGATTCCACCACCTCCCTGGGCAGACCACTTCAGTACTTTATCACCCTTTCTGTAAAAAACTTTTTCCTAATATCCAACCTAAATTTCCCCTGGTGCAGGTTAAGACTGTGTCTTCTGGTTCTGTCAGTTGTTGCTTGGAAAAAGAGACCAACCCCCACCTGACTACAACCACCCCTCAGGGAGTTGTAGGGAATGCAGTGGATGAGGTTACCTTTGAGTTTCCATTTTTCCAGGCTAAACAACCCCAGTTCCCTCAGCCATTCCTCACAGGGTTTGTGCTCCAAGCCCCTCACCAGCCTCGTTGCCTCCTCTGGATGTGCTCAAGCATCTCAGTGTCCTTCCCAAACTGAGGGGCCAGAACTGGACACAGCACTCAAGGTGGGGCCTCACCAGTGCTGAGTACAGGGGAAGGATGACCTCCCTGCTCCTGCTGGCCACACCATTCCTGATCCAGGCCAGGATGCCACTGGCCTTCTTGGCCACCAGGGCACACTGCTGGCTCATGTTCAGCTGCTGTCACCAGCACCCCCAGGTCATTTCTGCCTGGCCACTGTCCAGCCACACCTTCCCCAGCCTATAACACTGCAGGGGGTTGTTGTGGCCAAAATGCAGGACTCAGCACTTGGACTTATTAAACTCCATCTTGTTAGACTCTGCCCATCCATCCAACGGTTCCAGGTCTCTCTGCAGAGCCATCCTACCTTCCAACAGATCGACACACACTCCCAGCTTAGTGTCATCTGCAAATTTGCTAATGAAAGACTCAATCGCCTCATCCATGTAATCAATAAAAATATTGAATAGAACTGGCCCCAGCACAGACCCCTGAGGACACCACTGGTGACTGTCCCCAGCTGGATGCAGCACCATTCATCACCCCTCTCTGGCCCGGCCATCCAGCCAGTTCCTAACCCAGCAAAGAGTGTTCGTGTCCAAGTCATGGGCTGCCAGCTTCTCCAGTAGTATGCTGAGGGAGACAGTGCAAGCTTTGATCCATGATCTTTCTAAGGGTTCTCCTTAGTCTGACTGACTGGTAGTTTCACAGAACTTTCTCCATTTCACTGATCACTCTTTGAAAAGGACAGAGAGCTCTCCCACAGTAAGACAGGCCTGCTCCCCCAGGAACATCAGATGCCAAACTGTGCTCATTGTTTTCTACTTTCCCAGTGCACAAAACTGGTTTGTAGTCTGATCTACTTTGGCCACAGGTTATACCTCACTCTACCAGACCCTGTTACCAGCTAAAGGTATTTGGGAGGCCTGAGAGTGGACCTTGCCAATGATCTCAGGCAAAGAAAGCATCAAGCTGTTCCACCTTTCATATGTCCTTTGTCACTAGGTTCCCTGCATCCTTCAGCAGGCCCACACTTTTCTGCTCTTTCTGCCTGACCAGGCATGTCCTGTTGCACAGAAGCACACTAAGGGAACAGTTCTCACCCACACAGCTGTCACAGCTCTCACCAAGGCAACCAGCCAACCTGGCTGTTCCGTACTGCCCAAAGGAGGGCGGAAGGAGACAGACACCCTCACCCATCTTGGCAGGATAGGGGTAAGAGGCTGCTTCCAAGGGGTCCTAAGTGGAAAAGATAAAAGTATGCTGTATATGATCAATAGGTTGCCAGAAACCCATCCATGCTGGGAATACAGACAGAAATACGAGTTCACCTTAGAAGACAATAAATGTCTTCTGGGAAAAGAACCAGCAATCAACCCATTGATCTAACTGAGACTTAAACAACCATAATTCAGCAAACTATTAAGACACCTATCTAGTTGTCCACTTAATAGAACTACCCTAGAAAATACCCATTCACTGAAGTTGAATAAGAATGAGTGCATTATAACTTACATTACTGCCAGTCGACAGATGGAGCAAGCTAAGATGAAACCCTGGCCATTATAATATAGTGATCTTTTTGCAATTTTTTTCTGTCTGAAACCACACATAACTTTTGAAGATGTAAATTTGTAATACGTCATGCTTTATGTATTACATTTTTGGCATCTACTTTAGTTTTTAAGAATGGATGTTGTCTAATTATGCAGTGCAGCTTTGGATGAGAAAATATACTAAGTGTGCATTAAACAGACAACTTTAAATAATGGCACTTGTGCTAAGAAGTGTATTTTCTGGCAAGCAACTAATTTATAATGGTCATAGATATATGCATTAGTGTATGAAATGCTTGTCTTTATTTATTGATTTGAAGGGGCAGTATTATATTTTTGAATACGTCTTCTTTATTGGATCCTGTTTTAATCTGTAACAGACCTTGTTATATTTCATGTCTCAGGGTATTCACACCACCTGAAAAACAGACAGTGAGAATAACTATACAATAAATAAAACAACAATTAATACTGTGTGTTTAAAAAGACATAAGCATATAAAATGACACAGTTCAGCTCTGTCCTTTTCTTTTAACTTTTTACCATGACTCTTCGTTTGCCCTTAATGTGCATTTCAGAGGTAAAGAGAATGTTATTAAATGACCAAATTTACAGTGTTCCTAGTGCATAAACCACTACACTAGATCTTTCTAAGCCAATTTAATTTTTAGCTTTATTCTTGGCTTAATGCAATGTTTTAGTTCATTGCACTTTTTGGATGTGCAGAAGCAAAGATAATGTGTTACACTACATTCATTTAATGTTTCATCAGACTTTTTTGGTGTATCTACCTTTTGGTTATTTTAAAATGTTTCATCCTTATCACTTCAGTCATGAAATGTAGATTCATTAAATTACTGTGCTGGGGTAGCTCAGTGTAAAAGCCTTGTTTGAAATACAGCACTGGTTTGTTCATCAAGACATTGCTTAAAAAAAGAAAGGGCTGCCTTGTCAGTCCCCTAACTCATTCCAAGCAACGAGCTTCTAGCTAGACAAACCATCTGATCTATTATTAAGTGTATTTATAAAGGTGGCCAATATACTATTTTTTGACAATTTCAAATAAAATATATTAAAAATATATATATTTAAACCTGAACACATAGTAAGA